>NC_134700.1:48638499-48815999 GCF_043290135.1 Rhipicephalus microplus
TTATATTTAAAGCACTTATGGTAAGTTTTTTTAAGAGGCACATAAAAATTTCATACGTCTCATTAGCGTTAACTGAGTTATAGACAGGATCCCAACTTATCTGGTTAATTTCACGCCTAAAAGTGTCTATTGTTTTGTTACTAATTTGCTGTATTTTGTATGATTCTGGAGTTGTGACTTTTGCACGATTAAGATACTCGTTGTGATTTTGAAACATTTATATAGGGTAGTGATCACTAATAGTGGCAATAACAGTCCCAGATACGGTTGAATTACTTATGTGATTTGTAATAAGTAAGTCTATAAGGCTTTCAGTATCTGAAGTGAAACGTGTAGGTTCCGTAATAATATTAGCACACGCAAAAGAATCAACCAGTAGTTTGAAATTACCAGATGTTTGAGCTTGCTGTAAAGCTTAATGTTGCAGTCGCCCCCTATGATAATGTGCAACTTGTTAGAGCACGCATACATAAGCAGATCTTCAAGAAACCGAAAAAAACGCTTCTGTTTTTCCGTCAAGTGGATGATAAACTACCACATATACACACTTGTGACATGCTAGCGATAATGCTTCATACACTCTAAGCCGAAATTCGGCAAAGTTGGACTAACTGCAGTCGTTAAACCAATGGACGAACGGTACTTCCAACAGGGACTAAATGTGTGACAATGCGTGTCTTGCGCAAACTCCCGGCAATGAAGGTACCAACGGGGAGGGCAACTGCGCCGCGATCGCCTCCTGTCGATGCTGCACTGCAATGCTCGGCGTGGTCGGCGATCATGAAAACAAGTTAAGTAGGCTATACGCCACTGTGAAAGTGAAGCACTATGAAACGAATAGAAGATGTTATTAGAGGAAAGTAGTACAACACGCTGTCAGTGCACACAGCAAGTGCCCTCGCGTTTCCACCATGCCGGCACGGGCGAGCCGAAGCCAAGTGAAAGTCTCCGCAAACACGGGCAATGCCGAGAACTCGCTTCAATGTGCTGAATAAGTTCGAACTACGGTGAACACTGACAATGCTATAAAGGTAAGCTGTTCATCAGCGGTCGTGTACCCACACAGTGACCACAAGTTCAAAGCGATATATAGGAAAAGTAGGCTTCGTACGTCATCGGTATCAAGCGGGCTGCCGGTGTGAGTGCATTGCCGGCACAAGCGAAGGAAACGTCGCATACAAGTTCACAAAAATAGTAGCTCAGACAAACCTATGTGTTTTTCTCCATGCGACAATCGTTATCAAAATCCAACGTGTAGGCGATCGCGGATACGACTAATCGTGGGGCCAGCGGTACACAGGTTGTGCCTTACCAGCACGATGAAAGAACCGTGCCTGCGAACGGTCTCATCGCTGTAAGTATACAGATATATACATCACTCCGTAAGACACAGCGAACATGGGGCACTTACCTATTGTTCATTTGTGACTATAAAATAACGACGACGAAAATTCCACGCGAGCCGCATGTTGCGATCGCCGGCGGTCATTTAGCCGTACTCGTCGTAAGCCTAGCGACGCCGTCGGCAAGCCGACACGGTATGGCATCGGCGGGGCGCCTGCGGCTGCTTCGCCGGCTTTCCCGCACAAGCGCCGCTGCTATGTTTGTGTTTGCGGACTCGTGCGCCAGCACTGCGAACGCTGGTTCGGCCGACATGATCGAATACCAGCTGATAATTCATATTCTCGGGCTGGAGGCATGTTGAAGATTAGATGTATCCATATTAAAAGATCGATGCGCATCGGTGCTAGAAATAAGCCCACGTAAATTTTTGCGTTTCGGTGTCAATATTTATTGTTGTCTTAAGCCGAGTAAACGTCGCCCACTGGCACTAGATGGGAGGTCAAAACACTTTCTATATGTACCCGAGAGTCTGTTCTCTGTAGTACAGTCCGGGCAGTCAGTGTTTGCGGTGTTTTACTTTGAAATAATAGTGCGTATGTATGTGTGTGTGTGTGTGTGTGTGTGTGTGTGTGTGTGTTGCATGAATAACATACTATGATCTTCAGTGCTGATTAAATTAGAATAAACATAAAATATACTGCACAAACGCAGTGTCGCCATTTTCCTGCCATTGGTCCAGACGGTTCAACTGCTAGTCCCGCTGGAGCATTCTACTGGGGCCAACATTTAAACCAAGTGGAGTAAGTGCTTGGGGTAACAGTTGAGCCCTTGCAGTTACTCCCGCAGTTAGTCCAAAATTGGTTCAAAATCTGTGGCAGCGCATTTAGACCCCTAAAGGACCAATGGCATACCCCACTTTGGTCCTTTTCGGCTTAGAGTGTAGTCTGGTGTAAAGGCTAAAAAGTCTGACAGAAAGTTGCAAACTAAAGGGTCAGCAATTATTTGCAACACACCTTCCCTCGACGAGAAGACCTGTTTAGAAAGAACAATTCATACGTTGGCAAGCATAGTACCTCGTCATTACACGTATACCATGTTTCAGAAATCATGATGATGTCGAATTTAAACGAGAATTCATCGAGAGACGCATTTATATGTTCGTGTTTGTTGCGAGCTGATCTAGCATTTAAGTGCATGATACTGCAATATCCACTAGTCTTAGGTGTATGGATATCATGTGGTAATGTCACCATCTTCACAAAAGAAAAAAAGAAAAAAAACGAAAGCGCAGATCAGATAAGCCTACGGCATGCTAGATCTTCCGCGGCTGCTTGAAGCGGCCGCGCGCATCTTATGCAAGTCGTCTTCACATGTGATTTGAACTGCACGAGATGTTTCCGTTTCACGCGCAAATATTTTGCCACTACTTGCCCACGCGAAGCGCCAGTTCATTTCCGTTTCCGAGCAATCGTCCTGCCCAGCAATTTTTCAGTTGGGCACAAAGGTGCTCATTTACGAAAAGAGACTGTTTAGTTGTGAATTTCAGTTCCTCAGCTGTGAATCTAGTTCTCTGTGCTTTCTTAACGATGACATCCCTGTTAGCTCGGTGATTGAAAACAATCACGATGTTTTCGTTCAGCGGGCGTCACTGTCTGCTCTGCTACCCCGATCGGGAACAGCGCTTGCACGAAGGCGTACCTGGTTGTTCTTTGCAACACCTGTGTCTGATGCCGTGCTACTTTGCGAAGCAGCACTCCTCGCTGGCAAACGGTGGCATATTTTTATGTCCTGTTTACTCATTGGCTCCCCCGAGCCATCACCACCTTTGGCAAACAATTGCACAAGGTTTTCATTAGGGGCACGTGGGATCCTTCTAATTGCTATATTTTTGTTTCGAGAGTATTAATCCTGAGCAGTTAAGCGCGTGGAATTTTCGTGCACCAACTTTCTCAAACGGTCTATCTGACATAGCATTGCCTCTTGAAACGCCCTGAGAACAGTGTTTTGCTTCCCAATTTCAGCACACTCTTGTTTTATATTTTCGTAGTCTTTGTTCATGTAGTCAAGGCTTTTATTTAACTTTCTGAGTTCTTTCCGAATGTCGCGTTTAAAGTCCGCGAACTCAGTAACCATGATTAAAGGCCAGTTTACTGATTCAACAGTGGGCAAAACAAGTATGAACTTTGAAAATAGGCAACAAAGAGAACACTAGAATAGCGAATGAACCATACAAAAGAGGAGGGCAAATGTCTAATCTGGGAAGACAACGGTAATGAGCGTCCCCGCTGCCAAGTGATCGAGGGAGGCATTGCCACTGTCTTTTTGAAGAGCCAGGGGTGGTTGATGTTGCGTGGTATGATGCCGAGCGCAAAAACGTAGCCAGTTGGTCAGTGCAGCACGCTCCGCTATCAGTGTTAATAGTCGGCCACGGTACGCCTCGAACACCCGGGAAGACAACAGCAATGAGCGCCCTCGTCGTATGCCGTCCTTGCTGCCAACTGATCGAGGGAGACGTTGCCGCTGTCTTTTTGAAGGGCCATGGGTGGTTGATGTCACGCGGTATGGTGCCGGGCACACTACGCCTCGAACACTTGAGAAGACAACAGCAATGAACGTCCCCATCGTATGCTATCCCTGCTGCCAAGTTCGTTTTGTTTTGAATGCAGCATGAACACACCCAATTAGAAAGCTTTTCGCGGACGTGCCAGCATTTAAACTCAAGACTATCACGCGCGACGTATGCAAGCGCATGTCACGGGATCACATTCCAGCCACGGCGGCTGCATTTTCGGTGGAGGAGCAAATACTGAGGTGCGTGTACCTAGATTTAGGTGCACGTTAAAGCACCCCAGGTGGTTGAATTTACGCAGCACTCCTATACGGCGTCTCTTATAATCGTATAGTGGTTTTGGGACGTTAAACACCTGCTATAACTAATATCATAGCACAGAAGAGCATAAAGGGCAAGGCGTGAAATGACAGCCCATGCTAAGGTGGCGCCATTTTGCGGCTGTCGGTACCAACTACGACCTTCACGGTTCCTCCGTGAACAGACTACCCCATATTCTAGTACACTATAGCAGTGGGGCGTTATTCTTTGGTTCCCGTAATGAGGTGTGGGCGAGAACAGGTTGAAGAGCGAAGCCATTTCCGTAGGGAACACGTCAGCGTCGTAGGGGGGGGGGGAGAAATGAGGGGACGAGGGAGAGGGATCAACTTCATGCAGCACGTGGTGTACGTTCAAGGAACTAGCCCCTTGCGAGCCGGAATCCTGGCCTCGATTGTATTGCCAAGTCCATATCTCGAGTGCCTTCTCTATACTAGATGCTTCCGAAATGAATTTGGTGACTGTGTTTGGCTTGTTCCTGATTTGTCCGGCGAAGAGTCTTTGCTTGACTCCATGCATGAGCAGACGGACCTTCTCCTCGGACATATTGGGGTCAGCGTGGCAAAAAGTGTAATCTTGTCTTCCGTGAATAACGCCCCGCTTTCATTTGGCAGCTGCATGCTGGTTTAGGGGAGAGCTGCAACCTTCCACTTGTGGACCCCACTTGTAAAACTGTTGAGGAACCTGCCGCAAAAGATGTCCCACGTTGTGAGGCTTCACTGTTCATTGTAAAAACAGGTCGAAGCAGCATTTTATAAGGCGAAATATACGTGCCGCAGCTTGTGATCGTCGGTGAAGACGGCGACGTGGCCGAACCTTTCAAGCCAGCTTTCAAGGTCTTCCAGTGGTAAACCGTGAAAAGTGGGTGGCTCTTCGGGTTGCCGGAGTAGGAGTGGTGCAGGTGGCGCATGCACTGTCATTGTCGCTGTAGTCGACGTCAACGTCTTGGTCTTCTGAGTCTTGTCGGGTAATTACGCCTACTCCGCTGGCAGACCTTGTTGCTTGCAGCTAACTCGCTGCTAGTGGCTGGCGTGAATGTCTTCTGCGCAACTTGGGCTGCATTCACGGCTTGACGGGGGCGTCCGGTACATGGAAGACGCTGCAATTACACCAGAAGTCACGGACCGTGATGTGAATGAAGGAAGCAGAGTGCAGGTTGAATAATATGCTCTTCATTTGGGTCGAACTTGTGTTCCCGTAAAAGGAAAATCAGATTACAGCAACCCGATGTACCAGTGATAGCGGCCAGCAGAGCATCAGTCGTCGATCACTGCAGGTTGTACAGGAACCTTCAGTGATTCTGTCTAAATAAACTGGCTAGCGGCGAAGCGCATCGGCATTTATGCACGTGCCGTCAAATATCCTGGCGTTATTGCTAGCAGCCACGTAGGTTCCAGAGTAATCTCTAATGTTGGCGAAGTGCGCGTAATCTTAACAAAATGATATACTACAGCCTCGAAGCTTCTAGAACATCGTAGGCGTGGTTATCGCTGGACTTGGTGTAACGAGGTGATAACAAAACTTGAGAAAAGGAACGTGACACTATGCTCAAACTGAAACAATTTGTACACTGAAGAATCACAGCTTTTTGTTATTGCAGGTGCCTAATTGTGTGGGTTTTTTAGTGCAGACACTTGTGAGAGGAAATTACTAGTGAACTCATATTCAGAGAAGGGGATGAATTTAGTTTTAGAGTTTTACCCACCTTTCTTTTGTGGTAAAGAGCTATGTGTTCATAAGCAAAAAATTAAGTCATACGAATAGCCGCGATAATTGGTGCAGCCTTGTTTGAATAACACGACATGGTGTGTTCAGATGACCGTCATAGGAGAGCCCAATATTTATGGTTGTTTCATAAATGTTTTACAGTTTCATTAGGTTCTGATTGTAAATAAGCGAGGAGGAGAACCAGTGAAGTATAAATTAAGTCTTTGTTAAACACATGTGAGCCCAGTAAGTCAACATATTGTCTGAGACTTTACATGCCAAAGCCAAAGCCTGGTTACAGCGCACTGTACGGTGATAATGTGGATTCGCCTTGTGCTCTTGAACATTAACCTAAAATATGTACTGTTATGAGCACTCTAGCAGGGAACACGCAAGTGTGGGTTGAATAGCCTTGAACACACTGTTGGATGATTCGCGGCAGCAGCTGGTGCAAACACCGGAAAGGGCTCTATGATTTTACTAAGTGTTGCCACTCTTGCATCGCTAGTGCTTATACAAAACTGCAGCTGATTACATCTGGGGATTCTTGAGAACCTACAGTGGTATAACGAAGCATAGTGCAGCAACAGCCATTTTTCTGTTCATCTACTCGTGTCCCCTCTCATACTTCTCACAATAGTGAACTGGTGCTTTTACTCTCTTCCCCTATCACATTGCTGGCAAAAAGACCACAAATAAAAACCGTTTTCTCATGTAATGCAGCATGACGCTTTGCCTAAGAAACTTCCAAGACACGGAGGTTACAGTGATGTGTACAGTTTTGCGGCAGATATGCAGTTTTATAGTGCAGTTTATAGTACACTTAAAACTGAATACAAAAGAAGTGAATCACGAACTCATAGCAAAGACAAAATTTTATGCATATGAAGTATTTAGCCATCTTTTTTGCGTAGAATGCGCGTGTCGGAAGCATCACACCAAAATATACGCACTCATCGAGAAGAATACGCTTATCAAGGCTTTCTTCGCAAGCCATTTCTTTTCTCAAGACTTCAGAACCAGTCGTTTCGGCTTTGCATGGACTTGTATCAATTATGAGTATTCAGTTTGCAGATGCTATAGTATTACCACATATACAGCTTTTTGATGCAATTTCATTGCTCGCTTTGCAACTCTGAATGAACCGAATGAAAAAAGAAACATCCAGATGGCGTTTTAGGTTCTATGTTTAAAGAAACGTTTACACATGCACTGTATCATCATGCTTTCTAGTCCCAAAGCCCACATATCTAACTAGTCACCCACAATCTCAACGCCTTTCCTCACCTGTTATCCTCTTCACATTCACAAAAAAACCTTGCTTCTTGTATAAAGACATGTGGAATCATATATTCAAGTAAGATGAAAAATATGTATTTACTATCACTTCTGGCATGAAGCTTGGTTGGAAAAGACGTTATAAAGATTACAAGCATGATGAAAATAGCATAGTACATAACCAATGACCTAAGTACTGCAGAAATGTGCAGTGAATCATTGAGGAAAGCCTAGAATGTTTGTTTGCTGTTTCATACTTTAGGAGGATGAGACAGATTTTTATTTATTAACAAAATATTTGGGAGTCCGTCAGCGAAAAGTGGCATCATACAACTTGAATGGGCCTGAACGCCCTCACAAGGCAGCCGTAACAACGAAACTACTCTAAGTACACGCTTTCAGTAGATATCTGGTATCATACAGGAACACAAATTATCGATTGCAGTCATTGAGCGAAACCTACCTGCATTACTAAATAAGTTGAATACAGTAAGAGTAATTCCTAACACTTTCACGCGCTAACAAATGGGAGAATACTTTTACAAATATAAATAAATATATAAAGAGAACAGTTGTCACATTTTTGCATTTTATTGTATTTTTCCTCATTGTTTCAAAAACACAGTATTAAGTACTATGCATCAGATCCATGCTTATACTAGTAATTTTATAGCGTTGTATAACTACCACTGTTTATATATAGCGATGCGTTTTTACAGTTGCTCTCACTAAATGCAATAAATTTCTATTTTTAAGAATACCACGTGTTTGTAAGTATTATTCATGAATAAGTTTCATTTTATCATTTACAATACACAACTGTAATTGTGAATTTCTGTCTGGATATCTACTGAAAGCGTGTACTTAGAGTAGTTTCGTTGTTACGGCTGCCTTGTGAGGGCGTTCAGGCCCATTCAAGTTGTATGATGCCACTTTTCGCTGACGGACTCCCAAATATTTTGTTAATAAATAAAAATCTGTCTCATCCTCCTAAAGTATGAAACAGCAAACAAACATTCTAGGCTTTCCTCAATGATTCACTGCACATTTCTGCAGTACTTAGGTCATTGGTTATGTACTATGCTATTTTCATCATGCTTGTAATCTTTATAACGTCTTTTCCAACCAAGCTTCATGCCAGAAGTGATAGTAAATACATATTTTTCATCTTACTTGAATATATGATTCCACATGTCTTTATACAAGAAGCAAGGTTTTTTTGTGAATGTGAAGAGGATAACAGGTGAGGAAAGGCGTTGAGATTGTGGGTGACTAGTTAGATATGTGGGCTTTGGGACTAGAAAGCATGATGATACAGTGCATGTGTAAACGTTTCTTTAAACATAGAACCTAAAACGCCATCTGGATGTTTCTTTTTTCATTCGGTTCATTCAGAGTTGCAAAGCGAGCAATGAAATTGCATCAAAAAGCTGTATATGTGGTAATACTATAGCATCTGCAAACTGAATACTCATAATTGATACAAGTCCATGCAAAGCCGAAACGACTGGTTCTGAAGTCTTGAGAAAAGAAATGGCTTGCGAAGAAAGCCTTGATAAGCGTATTCTTCTCGATGAGTGCGTATATTTTGGTGTGATGCTTCCGACACGCGCATTCTACGCAAAAAAGATGGCTAAATACTTCATATGCATAAAATTTTGTCACATGAAGAACAACATAAACGGGAATATGAGCACAGAGAAAGTGATATGTGCTCGTACGAGTATGATTCTTCAACAACAACAACAAAACAAAACTGGCGTTACATACCCTTCTTGGTGTTGAGGCTTGCAAAAAAAAAAACGCCATAAGATTCAGGATAAAATCGATTGTATGCTCAACTGCCATGCCACTTCCCTCTAAATGCGCGCTATTTGCAACTCAAATACATGATAGGGCGCTGCGGAGTTCCAGCATGGCAGATTCACGGAACTCTCTCCGTCTGCTGTCACTAACACGAATGTTGAGTTTCCTGCAGTGTGATTGCAGTTTGCACTGCTTCGTAGCAGGGGAGTGGGTAGTCGACGCGGAGCATCTTATGTTAGACGGCACCAGTGGTCCCGTAAGCGTAAGCCGCGTTCCTGAATGGTCGCCTTGTGGGTGTAATGCACATGGCGCACCGCCTCTCTGCGAAATTCGTTTACATACCTTGGGCGCCCCAGCGATATGTTGTCACTGGATACAATGGTCATTTAACAGGTCCGAGTTAACAAGCTAACAATGGTGCCTCACCTGGAAAAAAGAAATATGCTTGGCCATTGGTTTTTTTCTTTACGGGCGGCACCATCCTACCGTGCTCCTACCATATACGACTGGCGCTTGGGCTATTTGGACCTCCGTACACTGCTTTCCTATATTGGTGCTAGTGGCCGCGTGAATTGCTGGAGTCGCGATTAGCCGTTCGAAACCACGGCGGAAAGATGTAGTTGGTGTGCTCTGGCTGCCACATCTTGCTTATGGCAAGTTGACCGCCGCGCGCGCCGCATGACTTCATGACGGTCCATATGTATGTGTTGGTGGGCTCCATTCCTGCAAAGTTTATTGAAACTTTCCGGAACCTTACGAGAGTTCCTCTTACTTCTCTTTCTGGTGGTTGCTGCGGCATTAGATGGCGCGGGTGGCAGCCCTCCTAGTCACGGGCTTTTCGGATACAGGTCTTGCAGAGGCCTCTTGCAGGTGCATGCTCTCACCAACCTCGCCAAGCAACGCCCGCGCGTTGTAAAATGTAGCAAAGCAGCATTCGCTTTGACCACACTTTTTGTCGTCCTGTTTGCCTACGTAATCAGCACACGAATATTTGTGCCTATGTAAGCAGTTATCGTAACTTACGCACAGGCCTCACCCCCACCGCTGCCACTTCCCCACGAGTCCGAGCCGAGGCTGGTGAAGACTCCCGATGCGCACATCTCCAGCGGAGCCTCCAAAGAAGGCATCCCCGACTACGAAGACTCGCAGCACAGCGCACACGTGAGTTAGAAACGTCCCTCTTTTATAACTGCTGTTTGACGACTGATGAAGCACAGTCTGCGGTTTTTGTCTGAACATGTGATAGCTCCATTGTTTTCTACGAACTTTGCTAGAAGAGTCTCTCGTGCTGTCGTCCCTTAGCTGTCATTCTTATTGATCTATAGTGGACGTTCTTGCTTAATGTACGAGCGGTCGGATCGCCAAGGGATGTTATGATCGACATGATAGTTTTATATGTCTCGACGTTAACATTATAACAAACTGCGGTGGTATAGTAGATAGGGTACTCGTCTGCTGACACGCAGGTCGTGGGTTAGTATCGCGGCTGTGGTGGCTGCATTTCTGATGGAGGCGGAAATGTTGTAGGCCCATGTGCTCAAATTTTGGTGCACGTTAAAGAACCCCAGGTGGTGGAAATTTCCTGAACCCTCCACTACGGCGTCTCTCATAATCGTATGGTGGTTTTGGGACGTGAAACCCTACATATCAATCAATTAGTATAACAAACTGCACAATTCGCTGTGAATTGTTCTATTGAACACGGCAACTTTTAATAGCATAAGATATTCTTGTTTAATGTACAGGGCCTGAAAACACTACACAAGGTCAAGATGGAAGGCATGGCACCACAATGTTTAATATATTTAAAGGCGCACAAGGACCAAAAACAAAGAATGCATAAAGACTTATTGGCGCGTTCCCATGCTAGGCGAACCTATTATCCGGGATGCGTGGGGGTTCACGTGAGAGAGCTATTCAGACACTTGATTTGTTCTTTGTGCAGGTTAATCGATGATTAGTTTACGTATGCGCTAACACTATTATCAAATGTCTGTCCTGAAGGTATCGACGCTGCGTGTTTTTTTATTCCTGTGCCAACTGAAAATCCCGTATTTATCGAATATCGGCATGCACTAACACTATTATCAAATGTCTGTCCTGAACGTATTGACGCTGCTTGTTTTTTTTTATTCCTGTGCCAACTGAAAATCCCGTATTTATCGAATATCGGCATGCACTTAACTCTCATCAGCCTAAAGATAGATTAGGTGGTGAGCGTCCACTTAGTGATCTCTTTAAGTAAGGCTGATAATTCATCAGAATTATCAGCCTTACTCCACCAACTGCATGACAAAGGCTTACACCATGTTTCGCCAGTCAACTCGGTCCTGTGCTTCCTGCTGCAAGTTCATACCCGCCAATTTCCTAATCTCATCTGCCCTCTAACTTTTTCTCCCCTTCACCCGCTAGCATTCTCTTGGAATCCAGACTGTGATCGTTTACAACGAGCGGTTATCTCTAGCTTTTGTGCTACGTGCCCTGCCCATGACCATTTCTTCTTTTTTATTTAGACTGTGATGTTCATAACATCCATTTGTTCTCTGATACGCTCTGCTCTCTTCTGGTCCCTCCTTTGGACCGATGGTTGCCCCGCCGCGGTTAGTCTAGTGGCTAAGGTGTTCGACTGCTGACCGGAATTCGCGGGATCGTATCCCGGCTGCGGCGGCTGCATTTTCAATGAAGGCGAAAACGCTGTAGGCGCATGTGCTCAGATTTGGGTGCCCGTTAAAGAACACCAGGTGGTTCACGTTTTGGAGACCTCCATTACGTCGTCTCTCATATTCATACGGTAACTTTGGGAAGATAAACCCAAGAAATCAATCATCTGATAATTTGCTTTTTTATTGCTCACTGCGTCTTCTTCAACTTGAGTTCAACCCTCTTTATAATCCCCTTTAGGAATAGTGGCACTGTATCATTCATGATTTCGGAATGCTTGCCGAATGTGCTCCACCCCATTCTCATTCCTTTTAGTTACTTCAATATTGCGGTTCGGCTCCGTGTTTACTAGCTGTTCTAAGTAGACGCACTCCTTTAAAACTTAAATTGTACTGCTGCCCATCTCGAAGTGCTGCTCCCTTCAGAGGTTGTACATTACCTTCGTTTTCTGCAGAATAATTTCCAGACATGCCTTTCTGCTCTTCTTGTCTAATTCAGTAATTATGAATTGCGATTTTCTCCCTGAGATACTCAACAATTCAATGTCAACGATGAAGCACTATCTACTAAGGCACACTCCATTGCCTTGCATCCTTAACGTTCCCCAATACAGACTTCAGAAAACTTCCTGTAAGGACGTGCTAAATGGCATTGGGAAGATCGTATCCTCTTGTCTTACACTCTTTTTTATTGGTATTCTGTCTATTTCTTTCATTATAATGGCAATTCATTCATTGTAGGTTTCTTTCAAGATGTTTGTATATGCTTCGTTGATGCCCTCATTCCGCAGTGTCTGCATGACGGCTGATACCTGTACTGCATCAAACGCCATCTCATCGTCTGTGAAGGCTATCTTAAGTGGTGAAGTCTATTCCGAGCATTTTCCTTTAACTAGTCTGATAGTATGAGTGTGGTCTAATGTTGAGTAGACTCGACTCAATCATGCTGGAGCCTTTGGTTAATTTATTTTAAATATTGTCTGAAATATGTTAGAAATTACCTTTGCAAATAGCTTGTATGCGATGGAGAGTATGCTGAGCACGCCTCAATGGGCTCGTTTGCCTCCACTGCACGCATCGAGGTACTCTAACGCAGCACCTCCCGAATACAATTGACCAAGTTTCTTCCGCATAACATAAATTAAGCGTTTTGTTTAGTCTTTCCAGTGGCAAGACTACCGTTTTTTGACGACATTTACAGTTAAACATGCAAATACTGGGCCAACAGTTTTTGTTATGGCTTTCTGTATCATGCTTAGACTAAACGAAACAGATTTCTGCGTGATCAAATACTCTCATGAAATAGTGATGTAGCGCCATCTCTCGTAAGTGCGGTGGCCATGCGTGGTCTGCCGTAACTGAATGAAAAAGAGGCAAAAAATGCCAGATTAAAAAAGTTTCTTACAAAAAAGACTGCCGGCTATATGCAGCGCAGAGCCACTCGGACATTGTAAAAAAGTTGGTGGATCACTACAAACTCCTCTGTGGCTTCTCGGGGTGTTTATTATTTAACAATAGGGTGCCATCTTTTTCCGATGGGGGTGCTCAAGTCACCTGCGAAGAAGCTTGCTTTGCATTGTGATAATGCAATTTCACCAAACTGCTTGTGGGGCTCTCTGCCAGTGTTGCACGGCATGGCGTTTCAAGGAACAAATCGAGGAACACTTACTTTCTATTAAGGATCCGTGGTGCTTTAAAGGGAACTTGTTACGTTTTCCCGGAAGTGGTAGAGAGAACACCGTTCCTTCTGTAAACGTTCCGTGGTAGTTAACAGGCACACGCCAGCACCACTTCAAGCAGAAGAGGACACGTGGACAATCGTGTAAGGCGCGAAATCGTATTGCTCACGTATGCCGCGACTATGATGCGTCCTGATTTTCACTGAAGGCACCCGCCAGCAACGCAGGAGAGCAATTTACGCCGAGACTTAGCACGCACTGGAGATAAAATAAATTTTTACGGCAGGTTTCCATAAGGTCGTAACCATTTCAGGGGCGAAGCTTCTTATGATCGAGGCTCCTCGACTGACATTGGCATCGGCGTTCGCGTTGGTGCCCTAGCCGCTCCTAGGGACGATGACGCTAATGATAACGAACAAGCGCATTCCAGATCACTCATATTTTTTTTAGATGTGGAGCATCTAATACTCGAGGCTTGTAGTGCGGCACCGTCCGCAAGCTTCCTCCTCCTTCTTCCACCATCTGTGCATCCCTTCCTCCTCTACACACCGCGCGCGCTTCACTCCTCCACCATCTGTGCACCCTTCCTCCTCTACACACCGCGTGCTGTGCGCTTCTCCTCTTCACGAACATTCGCTAGCTGTATAATGTAGCGCGCATGCGCCGTCACGCTTCGAGAACATCGGCAGCTGACGCGCGCGCATGAGCCGTCGCGCTTCGAGAACATCGGCAGCTGACGCGCGCGCATGCGCCGTTGCGCTTCTCCCCCTTCTCGAACATTCGACAGCTGACAGTGCATGCGCCGTCGCGCTGTATATATACTCAAGGTCGGTGCTCGCTCGCTCAGTTGCCGCTCGTCGGTTGGTTTGTACGGCGCGTCGACGTCCGAGGTCGCAATGATTGACGTCCCTTCGACCAGCGCCGGCCAAAGTGTTGGCGGAACCGCAACCAAGTCGTCGTCCGAAGACAAGGCAGCGCGGAGAAGAGCTCGCGACGCCGAACGTAAACGTCGGCGTCGAGCGGAAGATTTTCAACTTAGAGAACGTGAAGCCGCTGAGAGACGTCAGCGTCGAGCAGCAGCACCGGATTTGGCCGCTTTGAAACGTAAGCGTCGACAAGAGGACCCGGACTTTCGAAAACGGGAAGCCGAGTGCAAGCGTCGGCGACGAGAGGCCGATCCCGATGCTGCCCGCGAGCGCAAGCGCGCCGAGGTAGCGGCATGGCGCGCCAAGCAGTATGCCACGCCCAACGCTCGCTTCAAGCGCGACTTCCTCGACCGAAGCTTCGGCCACACCTGCAAGGTGTGTGATCGTCTTTGGTTCGATAACAACCTAACTCGGATCGGCAACATTCAGAACAACTCCAAAGCGTTGTCGGTTCTTTGCGATACGTTTGGAAAGGGCACCGACTATGCCGACTACGTCGTGTGTGCTACGTGCAAGCAGTCGTTGATTGCCGGTCGAGTTCCCTCGGCTAGCGTGAGTTACGGCTACCGCTACCCGCCCCGACCCGAACATCTACCCGAGTTGAACGCGGTTGAAGAACGACTCATCGCTCCTCGACTCCCGTTCATGAGTATACGACGCTTGACTCACGGCAACGGACAGCAGGGAATCAAGGGCCAGATCGTGAACGTTCCCATCCAAGTTAACCAATTATATGCTCCGCATCCTCCTCAGTGTTCCCCCGAGGGAAGCTGCAGGCAATTTTTTTCGATCACGGCACCAGCACATGGAAGGATTGAAAACTCTATTTGTTGCGCACACTGAAGAAAAACGAGAAGGGAGACAGGAAAGAGCGCAAAAGAAATTAGGTCCAAATCCGACCCTCCGCTTTCCCGTTTCGCAATCCAACACCATCTTTTCAACCTTTAGTTTATGAAAGGGTCTCGACACAAGTCGATCACTCACATGGGCTCGAATCACCACATCCAATCACAGAAACACTTTCATAACAGGCACTGCATTGGAAACAAGCACGTTACTAAATATAACATGCGAAGGGAGAGGTTCTCCTCGTGCCACGCTCTCTCCCATGCCAGGCTGTGTATCGACCAACCTCCGTCGATAGCCGTTCTCAGGTTCGAGCTCCATTATCCTTCTCACTAAACATCGCTTCGTAGAAGACTCCTTAAGCGCGGAGAATACACCGTCTGGCGCTGTGTGCTGACAAGGTGTAGCTGCGGCTACACCTTGTCAGGTTGAGGTCGTCTGCACCTTGACAGGTTGAGGTCGTCTGCGTGCTGCAACCATGTCTCAGTCAGCCCAGTGGTCGCGTTCCTGCGACATTCTAGATAGCACACGTGCATGCCAACAATAACTTGAACTCAGACGACTGCGCTGGACTTGATTCTTACAGGAAGCGCTTTCAAAAAAGCTTTCTCTTTCTGGTCCCAAACGAGGGTGACCTTGACGGCTCCTCTCGTGTGCAAAAAGATGTCTCCTTTCTTTCCGTGCACGGTATATTTTATCAGGCCCAAGAATGCAAGCCAGCAACCTTGGTTGCACTACACGCGCCTTTTTTCACACTGAAGCCCTACCCCTTTCTCTCGTTTTGCTATAAAAGACTGACGATAATAAAGACATGCGCTCATTATGTCTTAACATGCGTGTTGGTGTCATTGAGCATGGTCCGACTTACACATGGTGTCTGAAGTGCGGAACTTGAGCCTTGCCTGCTCGACGATGAATGAAGCACCGTACCCAGTGGGTTCCTACACCCCAGCCCTCAAAACCACCGCAACAATGGAGTACAACAAACCACAGGAGCCTATGGATCTCTCGACCAACAGGGGAAGAACGTGGAAGCTATTCTGGCAAAAACTGAATTTCTTATTGGCAGTCACGGAGTGCAGTAAAAAACCAAGATCAGTGGCAGCAAAAACGGCTCTTTTCTTTAGAGTGGCTGGTGACGGGGTGCTTGAAGTGTAAAACAACCTTACGTTCAATGAAGGCGAAGACCAGAAGGACTATGGCATGGGAATGGCGAAGTTCGAGATATACTACGTCGCGCAAGAAAACACAATTCACAAGCGCTAGGAATTCCGGTCTTGACTACAGAGCGAATCTGATCCTTCGAACAGTTCTTCCACACGCTGAAGAAGCAGGCGCAGTATTGCAAGTATGGAACGATGATAGACGAGATGGTGAGCAACCAAACTGTGTTGGTACAAACTAGCCGAAGCTTCGGGAGAAGCTGCTCAGGGGCAAGAACCTTACGTTGGACAAAGCCGTGGCTTTATGCAAGGCGGTAGAAACGACAGCACGTGGGAACTCGCTGTGGCGGAAGTCTGAAGGAGAGCCTCACGTCCTTGCAGCATTGTTGAGCCGAAACTCCGAATGTTACTGCTGCAGCCTGTCCCGTGCCGCACGGCGCTGTCCAGCTTACGGGAAAACTTGATACTTGTGCAAGGGGCGTAACCATTTTGCGTCATGCTGCCAGTCAAGTGGATCCATCTGCAAGGTCAAGAACTAGAGGAAGACGCCATACCAAAGCGAGGACTTCGATGTTTTGGACGTCATCATTAGAAACAGCAGTGATTCACTAGACAATGTACTATACCACAAAAGCACAGCGTTCAGGCAAAACACCACACCAAAAAAGAAGGCAGACCCTTTTGTTATTACCCACAATGCCTTTAAGATGGTATTTTTACCTCTACTTGCCGCTTTTTATCCAAGTAACTGGTGTGAAACAATTTAGCTGAAAATGCACTGTACCTCCAATACCTGTTGGCTGAATCTGAATATTTAAAAATGGTGAAGCTTGCACTAAATGAGGCTCCACAAGCCTTGGAACAGCGAGACTGCATGACTCTTAAGACTACTGTGATCACTCGTGTTTTGTTTCTGGGCCTAAGCATAAAGACAAGGGCTCAATTGAATTGCTGCTAACAAAAAATGCGTTCGAAATTGCCCGAGCGTCAAAAAATGCTCAGAAATTAGTTTTTTTCCACTGGGCCATTCTACACCAAACATCTATACCATACTGCGTGGCGACCATCACAGGTATATAGTTTGAAAAATGATGGTAATTTACTCTTTTGAAAACAGTTATTTGCTGAAATATTTTTAAGGAAAAAAAGTAGCGGTCACGTGGGTACCTTCCGAATTTCGCAGAATGTCAAGGGGGCTGTTATTTGTGAGAAAAATTTTAAAGTACCGCTGTTTCTTGCCATGTAGAAATTTATCTACATATGAAGTAAAGGTGGTTCTTTAAAGTATTTGAAGCCGAGTAACTAATGTGCAATTTTTCCGCCACATAGGCTTTGAAGAACTCAGCCAAACTGTTAATCATTTGCACCTATTCTATGGCAATACTGCACTTTGTATGAATACTTGAGCCATAAATACTCACTCCACAGAAGGCATATTTCACAAAAAAATAATGTTAGGTACAGATTACAAATATCGCTATATAATCATTTTTCCACGTGGAGATGCAATTTGCACTAAGTGCCAATTGAAAACTACTTTTATGTATAAGTTGAAAGCAAAGAAACAGTTCTTGTTATATGGCAAGTGTTATCATTAAAATTTTTGTTTCAATGAAGAAAATGATTTTTAATGTCTCCTATTGAGGGCCATGGGAAACTTTGGAACGGCAGCTGTCATATATCAAATGCGAAAACAGCCATAATTAGAAAACTTCAAAAATTATTTCTTCTTAAAAACAGTGTAATCACATAACTTGCCATATAAAGACAACTGCTTTCTTGCTTCTGATGTGGCAAAAAAAATTGCACTAATGTTACTGAGCTTTATGCACTACACACAATCACCTTTACTTAATACCTAGACAAAATTTGGTGTAGAAGAAGCAGTATTTTTGAAATACTTTTTTTAAACAACACCCAGACAACATCCTTGGAAGTCTAGAAGGCACCAAGGTGGCCTAATATTTTGATCTCTGCGACATATTTTATCCATTTTGCTGTTTCCAGTACAGTAAACAAACATATATTTTTTCAAAACACATTTAGGATGGTTGGCGAAATAGCTGGGATGTTTTATGTGGAATTGCCTCACTGCCAGTATTTATTCTTCAAAAGCTCAAGCTATCACCTCTCTGTTACTGCCTTACATACAACGCCTGCATAGAAAAGAAAAAAAAAGGCAGGTCTGACAAAGTTCACAAGGCAAGATTTTTTCATGTTGAATAAATTCATTACCATAAACAGCAGCAAATAACATTCATTTTGAGTAGTCCAAGACACAAGCTATATACCAGTATACTAAGAGTGAAGTGCAAACTTTTTCAATTGATCATGTGTGGTGATAGAAAGAAAGCACTTATTACAACACTGATTAGCCTGTAATTGAACTGAGTGAAGTACAATGCACTGTTCAATTCAACAGCACATAGGCATGTTCGCTATAACAAAGCCATTTGTAATTGATTTATGCACTAGATAAGACAATGCAAATGTAAAAAAAGTGAGGAAAAGAAAAGAAGGAAAAAGAAGAAGAAAAGGGGGATGCAAAGGAGGAGCAGTATACCGCACTACTTTTACTTTGCATCGCCCTTTTCTTTCTTCTTTTCTCTTTTCTTTCTTTTACCTTTTTTTGCTTCCCTTACTGCCAACCTCCCACTAGATACCACTTTGTATTAACGCTTGAAAGGAAGTGAGGGCTGCAATCATCTGTGTTATAGGTTTTTTTCAGACAAACATTTCCAACAGGCACACACACCTACACCAAAAGACGATATAATTACTAACCCCATTTAAACTAACACGCCAAGGATGTCAAGGTGATTTCTAAAAAATAGGTTCTCCTATAGCAACATTGGCCAGCCTGTCTAAGGGACTTCCACTGTTCACTCTGATTACCCCACTAGATGCTTCCATCTGTCGACTCGCATCTTCATTTTGGATAACACTAAGATGAGCTTACATTGATGAATACGCACGAAAGTTTAGTGATGTATCTTTGCCACACCTGTCCCGTTAATTAGGGAGGCGATCGCCGGGCTAATTCCAAGGGCCGAAGTATCGGCCCCCCGAACCGCACCACGAAAGCGTGGACAATTTAGAAGTGGTCCTTTTTGGCGCGCCAGCGGACGCCGGCTGTGGCCCAAAGAACAAGTCGGAGCCGAGAGTTGATAAACAAACAAATTATATTCTCAATAATGGCAGATCGAAAACAATACCCAAAAATGCACACTCCACAATAGTTTCATACAATATGTCACCAATCAAACCAATCAATCAACGTATTACACAATACAATCAGCCACACTTGAAACAACGGACACGGACAACAATACGCACTACAATGCAGTCGCATGCATTGAACAACCAAGACACTTAAAGACTAAAGAGATAGAAAACCTATTCAGTCCAAAGTCCTTGGAACAAAAGTCTGAATGATACTCTTCCGAGAATCACTCACTCAAAGTCCAGCGTTGTTGTCGTTCCGCTGCCCCCTGAAGTTTCTCTTCCAGGAAACCTCCCGTCTTCAATTGGCCACTCTTTAAACTTCAACTTCTTCGCCGGAACACGTCGGCTTCACACCCGCAGCTGTTGCCACGGGTCTTCGCTCGAAAGCGGTAAACACACGCTCTTGCCTGTAGCCCGAGCCTTCACCCCTCAGGTGGAAATCCTCTTCATCTCCGGCTTCGTCCCTACGGACAGCCCTTCGCCGACTACACGGCGGAATCCCTACGCACTCTGGCGTTAACTTCCGTCTCCTCCTGCTTTCTCGTCTCGGCTGCTCGATTAAATACCTTCCGCGCCACCTTCCAGAAAGTTCTCCTCATTTCGTCGGCGCGATGCGCAACGAAGGCTGGGAAGAGGCGCGAGACGGTTCGACTGCCCTCCGCGTCGGATGACTCATCTCGGCGTGACCACGCCTCCTTCGTTCTAGAAAAATCGCGGGCTTGCTCGGCCGCCGTTGTGGGGTGAAGAGGTTCGTCGATGAAGCCACGCTTCTGCGGGGAGAGCGCGCGCCCGGGGAGCCTTGGCCGTTTGTTTTCTTTTTCTTTCCTTTTTTTTCTTTTGACTTCGTGGCGTTTCTCCCTCCCGTTATCGCAAGAATTTGGCGTCACGCCCTTTTTTAGCGCTCGTTCTGTGACACTGCCCCCCACTTTAAGAATATTATCTCATAATATTCAAGACCAAACAAACGAACGAGCGCGAAAAGTCACCACACACTCTCACAGACTGTAGCACAATCCGTCGCTCATGACACTTCACATTCACAATATATCACTCAATACGATTGGACATTACATTCAATCTCATACACATGAAATATAACCTCAGGTACATGACTACAACACTTCATCACACATTCCAAACAATACAAACGTACAAAGTTCTGTGTTCACAACGATTATACAACACTATACATCACATCATCGCACAGAACACTTTGACTCGCTCGACATACACTTGAGACACAGGATAACAAGAACACAACATATGTCACTCAGCCCTGCCAAACATATTCTGATTCGACCTCAGCACCTATCCTGTGTATTTCGAGCTGCGCATGCGTCCTTTCTTGTGGTGCTCACTCGATTTCTTCTTGTTTTTCCTTGTTCTTTTTCGGCGAGCCTTCCCCAACGACGGGGTCTGAGGCGGCGCCTCAGCCATCGTTGTCACTTCTGACACTGTTAACGGGTGATAACGCTCAACCGATCCTGTCACCCGCTTGTTCACGTCCCGACATTTGGCCTGGCTGGCCAACTCCGTCTTCTTTGCACTGTCGGTCGGTTGAGGTCGTGCTGACGTAAGTCCAGTTGCCCGGCCCGTGAACTCGTTCAACACGATCATCTTATCATTCATAGTCCCTTGCACCGCGGCTTCACCTTGGGCTCGAGTGATATCCGTCACGGGATGCTCCTCCACTGTATCTCGCGGCCGCTGGGTTGGCGAGGGCTCTATCTTCGGGTCTTCCCCCAAACGTTCTGGATCATTCGGCCCTCGCGCCCCGTCGATGTTTCCGATGACAAGGTCGTAAAGGGGGGTCGTCATGCATAACACAGTAACCTTCCCGCTGAAGTACGGGGTTTCAACCTCAATTTCTGCTTCGGGAAGCATCCGGACCGTACGGTCAATTAGGCAAACCGGTTTCGTTCTGCCTGTCAATTCTCTTTCCCGTACCAAATTTCTCCTCACGATAACCGTGGAGCTACCGGTGTCTCTTAGAACCGTAATCTTCTTGCCTGCAATCTTTCCAGGAAGCGTTGGCATTCCCTTCGTAACACCGGTTGGCTGTTTTGACATTACAGCCCCCACAATAGGAATTTTCTCCCCATTCTTCAACTCTACGAATCCATCAGTGACGGCATTATTATCAGATTTCGGTGCTGCTTGCACACAGGATACCTGGTGAGTTTGACTCACTCCGTTCCGACAAGCGTCTGCTTTGTGCCCAGTCTGACCACACTTAAAACATTTTACAACCGTAGGGCTCGTAAAGATCGTTCGACAGTTTTTCGCGCGATGACCCACTCGGTTGCACAGAAAACATCGCGGAATGCTCTCTGGTGCACGCTTCTTTTCTTCGGGAGCCAATTTCTTCGAATCATCGGGACAATCCTTCTTGACCTTGGCCAAATTAGTGCCACCTTGCGCTTCCAAGAATTGATCAGCCAATTCAAGCATTCCTTCAAGTGACTCAGCCTTCCTCTCTTTCAAATACAGCGACAGGCTTGGGTGGCAACTAGTAAGAAATTGTTCTCTAATTAGGAGCTCCCTAAGTTCATCGTACTCCTGCGCTGTCCCTGAAAGTTCAATCCATCTGTCGAAATAATGGCAAAGTCGGGCGGCATACTGCGTAGCCGTCTCACCATCAGCTGGCTTTCCTGTCCGAAATCTGTCCCGGAATCCTTCCACAGTGAATCTAAATCGCTTCAACAAAGCAGCTTTCACCTTTGCGTAGTTGGCTGCATCGGTCGGCGTCAGCCTACCGTACACACTGAGCGCTTCACCACTCAAGCAAGTACTCAAAGCAGTTGCCCATTGCTGTTCCGGCCAATTCTGGCTCCTCGCAATCGTCTCAAATCTGTGGAGGTACGCGTCTAGGTCGTCCTTCCTTTCATCAAACGCTACGAGCAGCTTGCTTGGGTTCAAGCGGAAACCGTGATCTTCCCGTTCGCTGCTTTCAACTCTAGCTTGAACGGGAGTTTCACTTCGCTGTTGCAAACGGAGCCGCTCGAGTTCCATCTCGTGCTGCCGCTGCCACTCCCTTTCCTCTCTTTCTTCTTTCAGCTGTCGCTCCTTTGCCTCTCTTTCTTCCTTCAGCTGTCGCTCCCTCGCTTCTCTTTCTTCTCTCGCCCTTTCGGCTGCCAACTTCTCTCTCTCCAAATCAGCTGCTTTTTCTTCCTTGGCCCTCTCTGCCGCCAACCTCTCTCGTTCCAACTCAGCTGCTTTTTCTTCCCTGGCCCTTTCCGCTGCCTCTTTCTCCTTCTGGCTTACCCACTTCCGTAGTTCGGCACCAGAAAGACCCATCTTCTCACCAAGAGCAACTAACTTTTCGAGATCCATCGTGTCTCGCAAATAAAACCTTGCCGCGTGCAAAAAGTATCTGCCTCACTCAGTCTATCGGAACACTCCACTGCACTCGTCAACGAAAACACTGAACAACACACAAAATCGTTCCGATAGCACTATCAACACTCGAGGCTCTTTCTCACTACTTTGGACACACTGTGCACCAAAAGGTCCTGTTTCGCGGACGCCAGAAAAATTGTCACACCTGTCCCGTTAATTAGGGAGGCGATCGCCGGGCTAATTCCAAGGGCCGAAGTATCGGCCCCCCGAACCGCACCACGAAAGCGTGGACAATTTAGAAGTGGTCCTTTTTGGCGCGCCAGCGGACGCCGGCTGTGGCCCAAAGAACAAGTCGGAGCCGAGAGTTGATAAACAAACAAATTATATTCTCAATAATGGCAGATCGAAAACAATACCCAAAAATGCACACTCCACAATAGTTTCATACAA
Source organism: Rhipicephalus microplus (assembly GCF_043290135.1). Classification (NCBI taxonomy): domain Eukaryota; kingdom Metazoa; phylum Arthropoda; class Arachnida; order Ixodida; family Ixodidae; genus Rhipicephalus; species Rhipicephalus microplus. Next base: position 48,661,810 of record NC_134700.1, read on the forward strand.
TATGTCACCAATCAAACCAATCAATCAACGTATTACACAATGCAATCAGCCACACTTGAAACAACGAACACGGACAACAATACGCACTACAATGCAGTCGCATGCATTGAACAACCAAGACACTTAAAGACTAAAGAGATAGAAAACCTATTCAGTCCAAAGTCCTTGGAACAAAAGTCTGAATGATACTCTTCCGAGAATCACTCACTCAAAGTCCAGCGTTGTTGTCGTTCCGCTGCCCCCTGAAGTTTCTCTTCCAGGAAACCTCCCGTCTTCAATTGGCCACTCTTTAAACTTCAACTTCTTCGCCGGAACACGTCGGCTTCACACCCGCAGCTGTTGCCACGGGTCTTCGCTCGAAAGCGGTAAACACACGCTCTTGCCTGTAGCCCGAGCCTTCACCCCTCAGGTGGAAATCCTCTTCATCTCCGGCTTCGTCCCTACGGACAGCCCTTCGCCGACTACACGGCGGAATCCCTACGCGCTCTGGCGTTAACTTCCGTCTCCTCCTGCTTTCTCGTCTCGGCTGCTCGATTAAATACCTTCCGCGCCACCTTCCAGAAAGTTCTCCTCATTTCGTCGGCGCGATGCGCAGCGAAGGCTGGGGAGAGGCGCGAGACGGTTCGACTGCCCTCCGCGTCGGATGACTCATCTCGGCGTGACCACGCCTCCTTCGTTCTAGAAAAATCGCGGGCTTGCTCGGCCGCCGTTGTGGGGTGAGGAGGTTCGTCGATGAAGCCACGCTTCTGCGGGGAGAGCGCGCGCCCGGGGAGCCTTGGCCGTTTGTTTTCTTTTTCTTTCCTTTTTTTTCTTTTGACTTCGCGGCGTTTCTCCCTCCCGTTATCGCAAGAATTTGGCGTCACGCCCTTTTTTAGCGCTCGTTCTGTGACAATCTTGCATCAGATTAAGCAACTGTGTTAAAAAAATTATTGATAGGTTGCTTCCAGGCTTTTTATACTACGAATCGGTGCTTGAAGTAGCTTGAAACTGCGTAACATCTTCTATGCACATGAATCAGATTGACAATGTAATGCACAACATGCTTAAGAATATTGTGAGAAACATGATAACGACAAAATGACTAGCCAACCAAATTTTTTGCTGTACATGGTTAAAATGTTCATGTTCACCCAAACGAGGTGCTTATGATTACAAGCCGAAAAAACCTACAAGTAAGGCCTTGGGGCCTTCTGTAAGTAGACGTGTAGCATTTTTTCTGTGGAGGGCTTTACGCCCATAAGTGAGGAACAAAACTCCTGTACAATGAAGAATGTTGGCAGCTATCAGTAAAACTAATGCAGCTAATCTTCCCTGACACATCTGTACATTTACAGAGGTGACGAAGCTTCTGTTATTTGTGGCAGTAACTCCAACAGGACCAGTGCGAAAATTAGCACTACTTGGCTAGACAAATGTCCAAACATGCCTGCCCGACTCCCTCTAGCTACCCCGACTGAATCTGACATGATCTCTTGACTGCTGGCTGGACAAAACCAAAACCACTGAAGCACTCACAATACACAGCGTGATGTTCCCCTGGAGTGGTCAACTTCATCTTCCGCGATGAAAGAGCAGCACAGTGTACTTATAAGGCACTCCTTGCAATGGTTTTCAATGCCACACAGTGACTTTGCTATTCCTGTCGAAGAGAGCATGGGGAGCTTAAAGGGTGCTTGCTCTTTTCTGGAGCGGCGGCCACTCCTCGTTTTCTGCTCAAGGTCAACCTGCACTAAGTTGTAGACGGGGCTTTAGAAGTTGTATATAATGATATACAAACTTTTGCCGAACACACATTTCCTCGTTGCATACTGAGGAATTTCTTATAAAACTTAAGGCCTCGCATATGCAAACATTTACAATCGATCCGAAGATGCACTTGACTTTAAAGGAGCAAGTTTGTTATGTAGTGTATATAAAGAAAGGTCATTAGGCACAACCACAACTACAGTTTCACACGGAAACAACATTAGCTGGATGCTGTGGGCCGCTTTCATAGCATAGCTTAAGCTGACGCTGATCGTGCAACAATAAAAAAACTATGCAAAGGTAGCCTGATCGATTTCAGGCAGTACTGACGGCTAGGGCACGAACCTATCGTTCCACTCATGAACAATGCACAAAATTCAACATCAGTACCAACCCATTCAGCTAAAAATTTTGATTAGGATTTCTCCATTAAAGAGACTGACAAGTCACCAGTATGTGTGATTGGACGTGGAAATCAAAGTTCGTGAAGTGAACTGCATTCTTTTTGCAACTTGAGAGGCATTTACTTTCAAAATTGCTCTTAAAAAGCCTGAAGATCACTATGTCTTGCAGCCTGTATGTTTATTGCAAATAGGTTGATGCTTTAACATGCAAAAAGATTAGTGGTAAAAGTTATAGCATATATCCATATTACCTGTGCCAACATTATTCTGTGCTGCCTACGCATAGGAGTATCCCCTCAAAAAGCAGCACTGCTGTCGTGGCAAACAGTGAGAAATATGTGCATTTCACACGCTTTTGAAATGCATGCTTTCGCTGCAAACTGCAATGCACAAACCTATAAAGCTGTTATGCTGACCTCCCACTGTTTGCAGCCTGTGTTGTGTGACACTTTATAGCAGTCAGTGACCAAGAAATTTTTCAACTATTTCCACCACTTTCTGTGTTACCATTAAATGTACTCATGAAAGCCATGTCAAACAAAAAGAAACAAGCCCCGAAAATTCTCTTCTTTCACTGCATGAGTTTACGCTCAGACTAGTAAGCTTTCTATTGCAGAAAAAAAACAGCTACAATAAAAATTGATATTCGGTCTAATTAACTGCTTTATGCTTTAAGCCGTGTTATTATGTTAAACGGGTGTCCTGTTTTACACGATCTGGTCTGCACTAACTCTTGAACCGGGCACCATATAGGTTGAAAGACACACACAGAGTTTGAGACAAACCTAGTTTCCTGTGGAGCATCCTTATGCACTTTAACAACACATCTCAATCTAGTTAGTTGATCAGAATGAGGTGAAAACAGCTCGCACTTGAAAAGGACGGGCAGAAGGAATGACGCTTGCACCCTCTGCTCCCTGTACATTCTCGTTGAGGGTGCAGTTCCCACCTTATCCTTATGCAAATTCGCATTTATAACATTCCTCGCTGCATATTCTTTGTGGCATTAAAGTGTGTGATACCACCGTGTGTAGCCCATGTAATGTATAAAAATAGAATTCAAGATAGCTCGATTGAAAAATAACACAGTGCATCTAGCACCATGTCCTGTACGCATTTTTTAGGCAAGTGGCAGAATGATTTATTCTTCAAAACATATCTTACTTGTAATCATTACAAGAGCTAACTCGTACACTGGCACATTCTGTTTGCCTCTTCAGACTATAAGGAACCTTTTTTAGCAAACACCTGAAAATCTGCAAGAAGAATAGAAGATTTGTAATTGTGAAGAAAGAAAAATAGAAGGAAAAAAGATAACCTGCCCTGGACAGGAACCAAGCCTGCGACCTTCGAATAACGTGTCCGATGCTCTATCAACTGAGCTACCATGGCGGCTATTCCCCTTCCGCTTTGTGCGGTATATATGTTCATTTATTCATGGAAGAGTCAGTCAGCGCTGCCTGTTAACATTATGGCGAGTGTGGGACACCTTTTTTTTGCCTACAGGCGGCACGCAGCACGCGCTAATATTAAATGAGCTAACAGCAGACCAATTATCCCTTATATTTAACCTCATGGCACCAAGCCTGCCATAACAAGTTCCTCAGTACGAATGAAGGAAAAAAGGGCTCGTTTTTCTTTGTTAGAAACAATATTATTGAAACTGACAATGCTGCCAGAAAAAGTAATAGGGATATTATTGGAAGTATTTGTAATGTAACTGACAAGAAAGTAACGTGGAAGAAAAGGTAACTAGTTGTGCGGAATAACCGAATCTGGAAACCTTTGAATAATGCATCCGATGCCCTACTACTAACCAGGACAGTTATCTACCCGTCCACCTATGGGGTGTATATGTGCATCAGGCACAAGGGCGTTAGTCAGGCTGCAAGCTTGTAATAACATCACATGCTACGTGATGCCAATAGACAAGAAAAAGTGTCCCAAAGTAGCCATGATGGCAACAAGCGGGGCTGACTGTCTCTCCGCCAATTGGGTGCACATATATACATTGCCAACCGGAAGGGGCAATAGCGGCTGTGGTACGTAACACAGTTCGTAGAGCACCGCACGCTTTATTCGTACGTGGCAGGCTCTGTCCCTCACCATGGCAAGTTATCTTTTCTTCCTATTTTCTTTCTCGACAATTACATTACGATTACTTCCAATATCCCTATACTTCTTTGGCAGCATTATGCATCTGTTAGTTCTCAGAAAATCTGCTAGTCATAGGAGGTGGCAATGGTTCGCCCTCCCACCTAAATGCACGTACACGAACACACACACACAACTGATCAAAAAAACAAGTCACACACCGCTAAGATTACTGAGATTCACTGTTTTAGATTCATGAGTAAAGAAAAGAACTACAAATTTAAGAGTTCGTTGTCTTTGCTGAACACATTATAATGAGAACTAACAGACAATGATGCCAAACAAACTGTAGGGGATGTTATCAAAAATAACTTCAACAAAATTGTGAAATCAAAAGTGAACGAAAACGTAACTTGGCGACAACTTACTAATGGGTTCACGTTTTTTGACAATTGAATTGGCATTACTTTTTATAACATCCCCATATATATTCCTGGGTAATGTTGTCGGGTAATTTTCATTATTAGAGTGGTGAGTAGGCCGATGAAGGAAGAATATGGCATTGATACTTCTTTTGAACACAAAATAGTTTGAGGACCTTAAAAGAGCGGAAGCTGCTTTGAGTAGACCAGAATATTTAGTTGCAGCAAAAAAAAAGTACACACAATTTTACCAGGCTTTCTAACACATTTTGAGACATAAAAGTGTATGCTGCCAATAATGTTAAGTACCATTATTTTTGTCATACTATGCACTGTAGCCTGTGTAGTTAGAGTGGTGATAGTGAAGCATTAATCAAGCAGCCACCAACTGTGTTCACAGCTATGGTCGCGTATTTTAAAAATAAACCTGCTGTATAGTAAAAAAAAACTGAGAGCATTTATAATTTTATCCAAATCAAGTTATACCGACTGGGAAAGCAAACCATCGGCATAAAATCAAAAGGCATAAAGTGATTCATGTATTATAACTATGTGAACAATTACAGCAACACAGGGCAAAGTGACAACAGTTTTATTAAAAATCCCTCTCATTATAACATGCCTGAAAAGCACCACAGCAGAATATCGTATAGTGCATATAATATCGAGACTACTAGACTGTCTATTGACCTTTTAGAAGAAGGATATCTTCTTCACGTTCAAGGGGCAACCACTTACCCTTTTCCTGAGCTGTTCTGTGAATATTTCCTGAATTTCAGATATCATTAAGATTCAATTATAGTGAACAGATTTCGCTTACGCATTGAAACCTAGTTCTGTATGTACCTGCAATAAAGTGTGCCAAAGCACCTCCAATTATTTTTTAACATTTCGAGCAAATGTGTGCAAAGACTTCAAAATAGTGTCCTGATCAGCAATAATAACTGTAGCAGCACAACTAGCTATGGGTGCCTAAAAAGTAGCTAGAAACAATACCTTTTCCTCTTTGAGCCTTTTGGAAGTGCTCAGCCCCTCAGTGCTCACCTTAAAAGAACATTTTTTTAAATACGTGTTTGTGGGCCCACGGCTCTTGCTCCTTGCACTGTGAGGAGGAGCACATGGCAAAAAGAGACAAGAAAGAAGAGTAGCGAAAAAAAGCGAAATAAGCGAGGGCCCCTTTTGTATAATCCAATATGTGTAACATTACTATTGTGACAACATATAGCAAAATTATCACGGCTATGCATCCATTGTAGAGTCATACACAGCTGTAACACCATGACTAAATTTAAACCTTGTGTTGGTTTAAGATCCCTTTATAGTGGGAAGCTAAAGATATCTGCATTTGTTCGACACATATTAAGATGCAGTGAAATGTGATATGGTAATCTCATTTAGAATGCACGTAATATGGCTTCATTGTATATGTGGCCACAAGTAACTCTGGTTGCAAAGCAATATGGCAGAGCCTAAACAGACGTCACCAACCACTCCAATCTGAACTTGCCTTTGCTACTTACCCATTATCATCCCAGCAAAAAATGAATAATTGAATCTGCTACAGATAAGTGCTAGCTTATGCTAAGGACCAAGTATGAAGGGTGTTTTGTCATTATTGAGATCAGTTATTTGTTCAAGAACACTTGCTGTCAAACACAAATACATTGCTGTCGAAGCATCAAGACTCAAATATAAAGCAAAAAGAAGTGTCTCTTTAAAAAACAGACCACAAGGTGCAAGATAAATATTTGATATACTTGGGATGTAAGGCACGCACAAGAGGTGCTGCCATATTATACTTTTCCTGTGTTGAAACCTGCTTGCTTTACTCACCCAACACATCTGTAAAGATGCCCTGAAAACGCCAAGCAGCTGATCCAGCATGGTTGAACACGTGTCCAGGGATTCCACCATTTATATTGGCTAAGCAGTACTACAGCCTCCACAGGCCTGCAACCATTTGTAAGACAAATATAGTTCTACCCAAAGTTCTTGGTTTACAGACACACATGCAAGACACATAGCCACTCTATAGGAAGTTTGCATGATTATGCGCTGGGTAGCAAAACGGATGCCAACATCAAGTAGGTATCCCGGCCTGCCACTTCTTTCTTTCCGTTCTTAAAAATTAATCAATCCATGGTTCCCCAATGTTCCCCCAATGTGAAGTGTACTGGCAGTCCGGTGAAGAATTGCAATGTATTTCAAACACACTCCAATTCATGGCAAGTAAGCATGCAATAGCGTTTTGTCAGCTGTTCAAGAAAACAGCATGAAGTTTAGCTATAACCCATGTTTTTTATAAACACCATTCAATTTGATATAAAAGTTATGAGCATTATGTGAAAAAATTCGGATTCATGTTGAATCAATGAATACTTATAATGTACTGATATCAATGCAACTAACTGAATATGAAACGATAATTTTTGCTTGAGCATTTCGAGTTATGAACACTATCGCACTTGCCAGCTGCATCTTGTCCAAAACAGCGGCAAGCTAGGCTAGTTTCTGTAGTTGAGCAGTAATGAACAGTGCAAAGCAACAACGAGAAACACCAGTAACAACAGTATGGGGCAAGCATAGACTGCCAACTGTATAATTTATTGCACAAAAGTTCGCCTGAATATCAGTCAGACAACTTGTGTAAATGAAGGTCCAGTTGGAAATGAACAAGTTACGAAATCAACAATGCCTGCTTTCTCTAACTGGACCCTCATTCACATGAAGTATGCAGCGATAGGCTCCTACCGAGGTACGTCACAGCAAGATGTCACTGGCACACGTAAAAGGTGTGGCTAGAAAAACACTCCCACTAGTGGCTCAGCCCGGTACAGTCGTGCGGTGTTTGGGGCAAGTTTTAATTTTTCAAAGCTTACACTTCACGTTACAATGTCGACATTAGCTGTAGTATGTGTCAGCAAACATCTAGCTGTGCGTAAACTGTGTGGTGAACTATTTGCCACGCTGTCTGTTTATCTTGAAGAAGTGAACACACGTGGTCGCCTGTGCGAGGAACAGCGGCATAGTCTTCAAAAATGTGCACTGTAATTACGGCATGTAGTGTGCATTGAAAGGTATTGAGACTATCGGTTCAACTGAGAATATTGTGTGTGGTTTGTGCAGTGTGAATAACAATGTGTCTTGTTTGCGAAGACATTAGCACTCGTGGCAGCGACCGGTTGTTGAAAAAACTTGATTCGACACTTCAGTCAAGGCAAATATGCACTTCACGCAATTATCTGCGAGTGGGTACATCTCGGTGTTTGCGCTGTGAACAGAAAAAAATTGCATGGTCACCGGGCTGGAAGATACCATTTGTTGAAGCTGCATGTATGCATCGCTCCGACGAGTACGCAAGCCCAATAAAGGTATAACTTGTTTTATCGAAGGCCTCATATGTCTTCATGTAATAAGCAGAGATTCTTGTTTCACATATACCCAGTACCTTTACCGCTCGATATTCATGAAGTAACAATGCACACTACAAGTTTGTGTGTTAGGTCCTAAGGGAGCAATGTAAATATGCAAATAAGTTGTAGGTGTCAGATGCAGCGATGTAACTGCACAAAAGATTACGTATATATTAGGCTACAGGTTTAGAATCGCATACATCTCGGTGGTCTATCAGGAACGTCACAAACAACTTCCTTGCCAACCAGCCCTTGCACAGAGGGAGGGAATGGCTGGCACGGTGCTCGAAGTGACGTCACACTAGTAGAGAATTACTGGTCTTGTTTCAGAAGCATCTGGCCTGCCTAGTCTGTGAATACGTTCGATACTTACAGCATCAAGCTTGAGGGTGTTTTTGAAAACCTTTTCATTTACTGCAAATTCTAACGTGTCTTGGCTTTTTTTGGCTTCTTCTGGCATACCATATACTAATAAATTTGATCGTCTGGAGCAATTTTCGAGGTCATCCAGTCTTAGTTCTATTGTTGAAACGACTTTCTGTAGTTTAGTGACCATTTCTGCGCAAGACGAAATCTTTTTGTCCAGGATTGTAAGCTGTTCTAGTTTCTTGTCTATTGCGTTTAGGCGTTGTTCCTTAATTTCTTTTAACTCCTTTAGGATTTGTTGTAGTTGCCGTGAAATTTCCGGTGTGTCGGGACCCGGGCTAGATTCTACATCACCGGCTAGTAGCAATAATTTGGCGAGATGCACTATGTCAAAGCAATGTTCACACAGCAGCCCAGGGCACGGCAGCACAATTAAACAAGGCTCGTTTGAACGCATGCAATGCTGAAAGCGCTTTCTCACCTGCGCAATGAACACAAACGGGTTATCCATGTGCCTTTGCGGCCAGGTGCCGTGCCCTATGGCCCACGGAAATGTGTCGTCTCTTCTTATAGTACGAAAGGCTCGGTGCGCCACCATCGCCGAATTCAAGTCCGAACAGGCGCTCGGTGTTGTCGACGAGGGCAGCTGATGACGAAATGTGCTGGTGCTGTGCAATGTCAGCAGGACTGCCTCGGTGAAGTGGTGGACTGGAAGTAGATGCGCAGCATGCACGTCATTCATCCGTAGGCTTTGTAGTTCACCGGGGCCGTGGCCTGCGGTTATCAGCAGCAGGGTTGCGATTATCTGCGCAATGAACACAAACGGGTTATTCATATGCCTTTGCGGCCAGGTGCCGTGCCCTATGGCCCACAGAAATGTGTCGTCTCTTCTTATAGTACGAAGGGCTCGGTGCGCCACCATCGCCGAATTCAAGTCCGAACAGGCGCTCGGTGTGGTCGACGAGGGCAGCTGATGACGAAATGTGCTGGTGCTGTGCAATGTCAGCAGGACTGCCTCGGTGAAGTGGTGGACTGGAAGTAGATGCGCAGCATGCACGTCATTCATCCGTAGGCTTTGTAGTTCACCGGGGCCGTGGCCTGCGGTTATCAGCAGCAGGGTTGCGATTATCTGCGCAATGAACACAAACGGGTTATTCATATGCCTTTGCGGCCAGGTGCCGTGCCCTATGGCCCACAGAAATGTGTCGTCTCTTCTTATAGTACGAAGGGCTCGGTGCGCCACCATCGCCGAATTCAAGTCTGAACAGGCGCTCGGTGTTGTCGACGAGGGCAGCTGATGACGAAATGTGCTGGTGCTGTGCAATGTCAGCAGGACTGCCTCGGTGAAGTGGTGGACTGGAAGTAGATGCGCAGCATGCACGTCATTCATCCGTAGGCTTTGTAGTTCACCGGGGCCGTGGCCTGCGGTTATCAGCAGCAGGGTTGCGATTATCTGCGCAATGAACACAAACGGGTTATTCATATGCCTTTGCGGCCAGGTGCCGTGCCCTATGGCCCACAGAAATGTGTCGTCTCTTCTTATAGTACGAAGGGCTCGGTGCGCCACCATCGCCGAATTCAAGTCCGAACAGGCGCTCGGTGTGGTCGACGAGGGCAGCTGATGACGAAATGTGCTGGTGCTGTGCAATGTCAGCAGGCCTGCCTCGGTGAAGTGGTGGACTGGAAGTAGATGCGCAGCATGCGCGTCATTCATTCGTAGGCTTTGTAGCTCACCGGGGCCGTGGCCTGCGGTTATCAGCAGCAGGGTTGCGATTATCTGCGCAATGAACACAAACGGGTTATCCATGTGCCTTTGCGGCCAGGTGCCGTGCCGTGCCCCAAATAAAAGAACAAACCATATTGAACTTCATGCCCCGCTTCAAATTCGTGAGCCTAAAAAATTAAAAAGATTAAGGTGGTCAACCGTACCTGATGAAGTATTGCTGATTGTTTCGTGGCGTAAAACAGTTTCAAGCGATGCAAAGTCACACGGAACGTAAAGTACGAAAATTAGGCGAATTCACGTACAACCCAAAATTTTCATGGTTGTTGAAGCGGCATGCGTTGCAGCTCCCATAGACATTAGCACCAGAGTTCCATCTAGTGTACTTAGAATTTCTGGAAGAAGCGACATGCAGACGAGGATACGTCATGAAAACTTGCGTGTGCACATACTATAGCCTGGTGGTGCTGCTGATACCATGTCGTGACGTCAGGGTATAGTAGGAACCAAAACTAGTTTTTAAAAGCGTGCTGTAATTAGTTTTGCAGGATGTACTCACGTTTGCCAGTACATTTTTTATGCTCTCGGAGCCGCGGAGCACCAAAAAAAACGATAATTGGAAAAATCCTTGTCAGTACCCTTTTTAGGATATGTCAAAATGTTTCGCTCCATCACGGGTAGGTTTTTCATATGTCTCGGGAAATACTTTTTTGCAAGTTTGTATAATTTACAACGAAATACGTAACTTTGTACGTTACAACATCAAAAATATTTGTTTTAGAGCAACAAAGTATTTTGAAATGAACAAAATTGTTAAGGGTGTAATTTTTGGTTGTCAGCTGGTAAACAGTGTCATAAAAAACACTAGATATGCGAAAATCAAAACAAATAAAATTCAGAATATACTTTTGGAAGGTAAATGATGCATCAATAATATAAAAACATAAACGTTATACGAAATATTTCTATTCAAGTGTGAACTGAGGCGCTGCTTCATTGCTCGTTTAATGCGGTGGAATCATTGCTTGAGGTTTCTAGAAACTCGAGTAAACTCGTACACTTTCCTCAGTTACTTTTTTGTTTTTATTGCAATAGCATTTAAATGGATACTCTTGTCTGGAGTTTGCCGCCGCCATCGGCGTTGACGTAGTCGTCACTGTCATTCATTGTATATGTACACGTATTTAAATATGAAAAAACGGAGGAAAGAAAAATAATCCAGAATAGACTCCGGCGCGTCGAATCGATCCCCCTACCTCTGAATAGTGAGTGCGAGGCGTTAGCCCCTGAGCCACGAAGGAGCACTTCCATGAACCTTCAAAAGCGAGCGATTTATATCTACCACTCTCCGCTGGCAATATGGGCCTCTCAGGGGAGCTACTATGGCCTCCGAGATGGCGGGCGCGCGGCGAGTTTCTTACCGGCTGTCCCAATTGCGTGGAAAAAGCGTTTCCAAAGGTGGGTGTGGCCCACTTTTTTCTCCGCACCATGGCGCAACTTCTTGTGATCGAAAAGACTGCCGCGTTGTTTTCGAAAGCTTGCATGTGGCGAGATAAACATTGCTTTGCACTTTCAGATAAATTCGCACTTATTTAAGGATGTCGGACCAAGGCCTACGAAACGAAAAGTCAATACTTGGGCATATATATGCTCAAATTGTTTTTTTGCTGTATATTTGTGCCACCCATAATAAAGACATAAGATTGCCATGTCTCTGCAAGAGTACCGCAGGTGCTGGAAACTTATTGTACGAAGTTTGGAGGCTGTATAGTATGGAGGGCACTGGCGAAAAAAAAATGACCTTGCGATCAGCAAGTGAAGTCAAGAGAATGCGGCATTCTACCCTCATTTGTGACACTTGATTAAACAAATTGCGTTTGCTTTCCTATCAATGAATTGGCGCTGCTCTTTATTGTAACGCCGTTTAAAAACTCCTCCCATCAAGCTGCAGAAGCTACATACAGGGAGGAGGATGCAGGCGCTCGCTATGCGTCTAGATCATGTCTATACTGAACGTCGCTGGTTCTGCGAGTACAACAGGCTGGTTACAGGCACGTTTCGGTCACTCATGGTCGCCCATTCTCCCAGTGAATTTTACTGTGTTCAGTGTATACGTTGGGTACTTTAGGAACGAACGTCGAAAAGATTTGCTTGTTCCGGAAGAACGCAATGCGCGTTCAGAATTTGATGTGCTTGGTGTGAAACACTGCGGTATTACACAGCTGAGACGATTCGTGCTTCTCCTTTCTTTAGTAGCCTAGCTCGGCGAATCCATTTTTTGCAACAAACAGACGCCATTATGCTACGTGTGCTTTTTGATATGGATGAAGTCAAGATCACAGTAAGTGAACACAACACTGGTATTGCCATTGTGCTCACAAAATAAGCAAAATGAAAACTCAGGCAACTTCACTGTGAAAGACGTAGGGAGTTAATGTGGGTCGGCTAATTTATGCCTTATGAATTATTCTTTCAAAACATCACAGGTACCAAATTTTGATGAAGTGACCAGGGCACCTAGTTATCTAGCGCGTAACTGTGCTTCAAGCAACCACCTCATAAATATCCGTAGGCAATATATTAGTAAAACACGAGTCAGGATAAGAAAGCAATACGATTGAACAACAATAAGTAGTCCAGTTTTCTCAATACAAGTTTACAGAGGATAGGAGGATTACTAGAATGTGCCTATATTTCTCAAATCAAGGTGTCTAGCAGTGAGACAAATCAGACCTACCGTAATTAAGACAAGCAATACTGCCCACAGACGAATTAATACCTTCATACAATTATCTATGTCAAAAATGGCGCCATTGCTTTTTTTCGCAAAGTGAACCAAAATAGGCGCAGTAATAGAAAAAAATACTTTGTTTCAGTTTAGCCAGAAGACACCGGCGGTAATCCTTGATCATAGGCAGAAAACAAAAACCCGCACACGCTGAAATTTCGTCCGCTCTGCTGTATGCCATTTTTTGAGCAGCCGCCAGATGGATGGTTGAGTGCATGTATCCGGCTGCGCCTTTTAGGTCGGACGGTGGCGTTCCGTAAAGCTAAGTACTATCACTGTGTGTTCAAGGATTGAATTTCACTCGCGCCTCGTTTGTAGCCACCAATCAGTTAGCCTCCTTCTGCTTATTTCTACCCGTTTATAGTCTATTTTCCCTTCACTGTCCCTGAACCACAATGCTCTGAAAACTTAGGCACCATTATCTTCGACTAATGGGTGGAACCCTTTAGAGAAACCGTGTCTGTGCTTTTGTAATTTGCTTGGTACGTCTTGGTCCACAATACTCCCGTTCTAGCCTCGAAGAGCAGAGAACTTCCCCGATAATCAGCGTAGATCTTTTCTCTTGCAATTTGCTGCTTAAAAGTTCGGTAGGTATCCAGTGATGATTTCGTAAGCATTCCCATCTTTCTCTGTTTACTTCACCTTCTTCTTAACCAATGTTTTCTTTTGGCTTGGTATTCTGCTGTTGTCTGAATACTTGCCAGACGATTTTCCAGTTTTTTTTTCATTTATATCGACATCCTTTGTGTACGAGTAGCTGAACATTTTCCTAGCCCAATGCTCCTCCCCAATTTTCCCAATCGCTCCTCAAATTCTGCCTTGCTGCTAGCTTCCCTGCACTCAAACGATGCCCATCCCATGTCACCCTGTGCCCCTTGATTTGGAGTAATCCCGCGTGCTTCCAAAGCAAGTCTACTTGTTGTTGATTTTCCAATCTTGCTTGAACTTTGGTTTCATGCACAAGACATCATTGCTGAACGTCAAACCTGGAACCATCACACCTTCTCAAATCTCTCTCCCAACGTTATAACTATTGTAGTTCCACAGTGCTCTATTTTTTATTGCAGCTGCATTCTTTGTGGCCTTAGTCATTACGTATCTTTCGCGCTTCCTTAGATACTCAGCCCCGTTATTTGTCCATACATCCAAGTAGTATTCACTACTTCTAGCGTGACTTCCTTCATGTTAGGCTCACTGCCCATGTTTTCTTTAAAAATTGTGATTGCGGATTTTTCCAGACTGACTTAAAGTTTAACCTATCATCTCAATTCACAGATGTCTATCAATCCCTGTAGATCTTCCTTGTTGTCGGCTAATAATACTATGTCACCTGCATACATTGATGCTGCTAATGACTGCTTGATGTGTTTTCCTAGCCTGGCAAAAGAGAGGCTGAAGCGGAGTTGACTCCCCACTAATTTGGCTTCTAGTCTCTGGAGATACAGCATAAATAACAAAGGTGACAAGGAACAACCCTTCCGAAGCCCGCATTGTATCTCTATAGGTTCAGGTAACTGTTCTTCCCATTTGTTAACTACGTTGTTACTTTTATAGATATCCTTGAGAAGATTAGTTATTCCACCTTCCACATCTAGTGTGTCCAGTATTTCCTACAATTCTGCTTGAATCACTGTATCGTAAGCTCCCTTCATATCTAGAAATGTCAGCTACAGTGGCCTATGTTCTTTTTCCACTATTTCAGTACACTACATCAATGAAAACAGATTGTCCTCCAACGTCCTTCGTTGACGGAACCCATTTCGTACTTCTCCCAGCACCCCCTCATTCTCCACCCATGTCTGTAGTCTTTCTTTCACTATCTGCATCTCCAGCCTGTAAGCTACCGATGCCACTGTTCTAAGACGGTAGTGTTTTATATCAGCTTTGTCCCCCTTTCCTTTATAGATCATGCTCATCCTGCTTAGTTCCACCCATTGGGAGCTTCACCATCCATTATTGCTTTGCTCGCTGCCTTTCAATGTTTGCTTAGACTTTGGTCCTAGTTTCTTTATTAGCATGATCAGGTTGCCATCAGGGCCTCTTGATGTGCTATTAAGAACTCTTTTCTCTGCCCTTTCCCACTCTCGTTGACCCAGTGGAGCAACTGAACTAATTGAGCCATCTTCTTTCGTACGGTGCATGCAGCGCTTTCTTAATGTTTAGATTTTTCTGTAATCATTGTTTTTATATATTCCATTGCCTCAGCCCTCTCTAGTATGATCCCTTGAACTGCAGGTATGAATCTCTGTTTCATGCTTGTCTTATTACTGAGAGAATTGAGATGGTTCGAAAATATTGCAGCTCCCTTTCTATCCATTTTGTTTACTTGTGCCACCCACTGAGCCCCCTTTTTTTTCTAATATTTTTACTGATCAAATCAAACGCTTCCCTTCTGCAGCTCAAAAAATTCTGCCATTATCTTTCGACATCATCTTACGGTTCACCCCTCTGTCTAGCATACCTGTGTTCTCTAGAGGCTTCCTGACGCCTTACTATTGCTCCCTTAACTTCCTCATTTCACCAGCTCTTAAGTTTGTGTCTGCTTTCCCCGGTTGATTTGACTCGCAGTCAGGGGGCATAGCTCAGTGTTCGAGCATTCAACTACAGATTGATTTGACTCGCACCTTATCAAGCTCTAACTCGAACAATCGAGTTAGATTTGTGTACGTCCACTCTGTTTTAGTATCCTCGGTGATTATCTTTCCAATCTCTATAGTTGGTATTTGTATTTGCCTTTCTGAATAGTTGTTACCATGTGCTTGTTCGTAATGCCGTCTTTCCAATTTCATTTCTCTTCCAAAACCCAGCTTGATACGTTTGTGACTACTACCTAAGCTTCTGGACCCATATTATTCTATGCTGATAACCCTTCGCCGATCATACTTCCTATGTGACAATTTTTCGTAATCTATTGTCGACTGGAGTCTTCGCACCTCCCATGTTATCAACCCTTCGCGTTTCTCGGTGCTGTTGGAAACGACTAAATCATGCCTTCCACACATATCCATTGGCGTTTCGCCTGTCAGGTCAGTACATTAATATCTCCTAATATATTAACCTCGCACTCTTCTCATAGTTCGTCAATATCATTCCCTGTGAAATGCACCGCTTGTTGATTTTCATCTCTGAATTTCGCCCCTGTCCTCAAGTATAAGAAACCCAAGAGCGTCGATTGCCCTGCCACTTTTGCTTTTAGCCATAAATATTCCTTGCACTCCTGCTTCATTCTTGGGCAGTCTGTACTTTTATGAGTGAATGCCCCAATACCACCCGCCGTTCTGCTGCCTTCTGTTTTATTACAATTTTCCCGCGTGTATTCTGGAATGTTAGGAGGTTGTTCCATGTACCTGCGATATGTTTCTACAAAACCATATACAATCGGGCTCTCCTCCCTTAGTTGTTCTTCTATATCTTCTCACTTCAGCCTATTCCTGTCTTCCTGCATGTTAATATACCCTACGTCTGAGTTTGCTCGGCCCTCGTGGCTACGTCAATTTTTTCGCTGGACTCCACGAGTGTTAAATATTGTTGCCACTTTTGAATTGTATCAGCCTATACCACTTGTCAAAGGGGTCCCCCTGGTTGTTTTCCTCATTACTAGCTATTCTGCGCCCCGAAGGACCCACGTGCCCCCCCCGCCCCGCAACAGAAAGCTACTGCACGTCCTGCAAATCGCTAACCCACCTCATTACCGATCTTCCCATCGAAGTGAATTCTGTCTCGTTGAAAACCACCCCACCTATGCACCTCTCTGTTTATTTCCACCACCTCAAAGCCTTTCTCTCGACTCATCTGCCATATCTCTTGGTTTGCGCTGACAACTGCTCTTTGCAGGTTGCTATCACGCACCGGTACCTCCAGTATCCTGCATATCACTACCTCTACCTGAGGAGAAGTGGAGCGCATGTCATCGACGCCTTTGCCCAGTGTGGTTGCTAGTCCTGCTGTATCTTCATTTAAGACACCGTTTAAACCACCTGAAATTATCACGAGGTTTCGTCTATCAGCTGTAGATTTGAGTTTTGCGCTTGCTTGCCTCATGACTGCTTCCAGCTTATGTCCATGGAACGTCCTTACTGAAACCCTCTTGTCGCCTCTCACCACCTGTTTGATTGCTTCTGCGCATCGGTATAAATTAAAGTCCTCGGTGATTGTCACGTGCTGTGACTTTTCTGCTAGAGTATCCCGCACCTGGAGGTTACTTGCGCCTGTGACGCCACGGCTTTGTCCCGTCCCAGCCCCACCACTGCTTCGCTAAAGCTGGGTTTTGCGACTATTGAACCGGCTGAACCTGTTTTATTCGAACTTGCTTGCTCTTTCTTCTCCGCTGTTCTGGATGCCGGTGTTTTACCGTTCTCTCCATCGACCACTCTTTTGTTCACTTTCGCTAGTGCCTCCCCGGCGGACTTAAGCCTTTATCTCATAGCCCTCGTTTTTTCTTGCTCTGTCGCCAACGCAGTCTCTAGCTCGGTGATTGTCATCAGCAGTTCATTCGGCCAACCGCCATTTTCTACATTTTCTCCTCGACCTCACATTGCATGCACTTGGTGTCAGCCTCCTCGCTATTCGCGTCTGCTCTTGGGTACGTTTTTCAACCCACCCTGCATCCTCAACAATATATGGTTTTTAATATTTTTGACACAAAGTGTCCTTATCACTTGCTCCACTCGATCATTACGAAACATGGCATACGATGCACCCTGCCCTACAAAAAAGGAAAGTCTTGGCTCTACTACAAAAATTTACGCGTTCAGTGTACGTGTACCTCTCGCACGGGTTGGCAAGAGAAAACACACACGCACACACACACACACACACACACACACACGCACACGCACACGCACACGCACACACTCGCACTCGCACTCGCACTCGCACACACACACACACGCACACAAACTAGTAAATACCCGGTGACTGACCCCGCAAAAACCGCGGAATGTAATAAGTGCTACAAAGGTTTTAAATGGAGCCTTATATTATAAAAGCAAGCTCGAAACCTCCAAAATCACTTATCTGCGCAGTCAATTGGGAGTGCTCAAAAACACGCCCATCCACCGTGCCAGTCCAAACTGAACTGCACGGTGGATGGACGTGTGAACCCTCACTCAATGCGTCCTTTAACGGTAGCCGGGTGGGCGGGGCATTAATCGCTGATTTGGCAGGGGAACGTGGCGATCGAGACTGCCGAAGAGAAATGCACCACGCGTCCACCATCTCGGAGTCAAGAGAACTGCTATCATGTTTTCAGCATTACCGGCGAAATGGCCGGTAATGCTGAATCGTGATGCTCAATCGTGATAATGTGAATCGCCACATTATCACGACGCGGGGGCGCGCGTTCTTACCCCCACGCGTACTTTGCCCAGTGAATAGAGGACGCTCTCGTGATCGTACGGTCAACTCGTGGGGCGAACAATTGTACGCTTCGGGCTTTCACCGAAGCGATTCTGACGTAGTTACATGGCACCCAATGGTCACTGCACTGGTAGCGCAGTCTCCGTTTGCGAAAAGAGTGCACTTTTGAGACACAGCAAAGTATTAACTGCGATGCTTATTCGCGTTCATCTGTACCTGTGATATTGCGTGAGGAACGAGCGGCACGCTCTGATCTGCTTGTCATTTTTCACGTGACATTACAATTTGTTCTCATCGCGTTAATTGCTTCGCCTTTAGGGCAAAGCTATGACTTTTTGTTTTTTGTGCGATAACAGCCTTAAGGTGTTTATTATAGATAGATGATGCCCATAATGTAAATGACCTGTGAAAAATTGTCCAATGAACTCAACAAATTTATCTATCATCACTTCGTTTCATGATCCATCTCACTCGGTGGCTGGTATTTAAATATGTGCATCAAAACATACTTGCGCATCCTAAAATAGAATTTCACAATATCGCGTGCAGTTCTAAAATGTTTCGTGCGGGTTTGTAGTGAGAGAAAAGATGTGCTCCATCGGCCTACTTTTCGAGGGAAGCTCTATAGCCGGCCCCAGCACACCATGCGTCAGCGGCTTGTGAACCTCGTTAGTAATCAGAGGAGCTACAGGATTGTGCACGCAGGTCAGCAGCTATATACACACTTGCGGCGAAGGAAACCACTTGAGGCGGCAAACAAAACAAACACATCAATGGCTGCAGATGTCTCAGGCTGATGTAAAACACCATAGCCATAAATCTTGAAGCTGAGGTGCTGTCATCTTCAGACACTAAGCTTGTGCTCACTCATTTCAGGTGAAGCTGCAAGACAGTTTCAAGCTGCGTGTGTTTATTTCAGCGCAGTTGCTCACCCATGTGCGCGTGACGACCATGCCTTAGGAGCGACTAATGAGAGTAGATGCGACCCTCTGTATGAGGTAACCGTTCGAGCTAAACCAAAGCTGCTGGAAAGTGGTAGAGGAGGCCACCTTTACATTTTATTTTTTGGTAGAATAAGTTTTCGCTGACTCCAGCAACAGCTTTCTATTGAATCGTTAGTTTACATTTCATGCAATTATGTGGTATTTGACTTCCAAAGACTTCTTTGAATACAGAACTTTGATGGTACTGCAGCATAAGTATGAGAGAGCCTCACTTCTTTCAAGTTCACCCGCCAAGTGTATTTTTACAACAACACATGTTCATGGGTTCGCGGAAAAGTTTGTCAAAAATTACTATGTTGCAAAAAGGCCAAATTAGTATTTAATGTAGCTACAACGCAACTTAGAAGTAGTTACTTCGTAACTACGGAAGCGGAAAAAACATGGACAAAAAAGAACGCTCTTCCTACATTCAGTTATGTCCTACCAAACTGTCCGAGTTTCCACGCTTCATAAATTAAAATTTATTTCGAAAGTAAAGTTCTCAAAGTGCTGCATTCACGAAAAACCAATTTCATTTGTCAAAATTGACGATCTAAAGCGTAGATCACTGGTCATCGACTTGAATAGGCGTGGCAATGAAAGAGTTAGGTGAAGTAAATCGTTCCTTTGTTTATGTCGTTTTGTTTGCTCCCTTACGTAACCGCTAATTCAAATCAGTGTTTATATGAGCCCACTAGCTTCTAGGATAACTTTATTAGTGGTTTGCGAAACCTAACGTTTTGTAAAAGACAAAAGAGAGTGGTGTGCACTTCGTGAGGGCTTACCAACTAAACTTCTCACGAACTAAACTTCTCATTTGGCAGCGTTCTCCGCAAGCCCGCGCCACACAGACTCGGACTAACATCGTCCTTTTCAGTTTTTCATCACCCTTTATACATGGCGGCGTTATAACATTAGACGAGACAAACGAGGTTGAAAAAGAAAACTTGGCTGGTCTTTCTATTTGGAAAACAGTATAAAACGTAAATGGAACGTGTCCTCGAAAAGGTCGTTCAGGCTAGCGTTCAGTGTTCGTTCTTTTGCCAAAAGGGCGAAATATGGAATGCTAGCCCAAGAAATCACAATGTCACGTAAGAGACAGCAAGCAGCTTGAAACTATATGCGTGCACCTCAGGCGGCAAGCACGCACGACATGACCATCCTCAGGACGTGTGCTTACTACACACTGTTACAGCCCAGCGCTTCAAGTGTGCTGTTCAAACAGCAAGAAAGACGCAGGAAATCAACTAACGCATAATAACAGGACGAGCACCAACAACCGTCACAATTTTTACTTTTACTTGTGTGAGCAGTGCCCTCCTCTCGTAGACGCGGCCGTGGCAGTGAGTGAAGTTCATGTTAGGTCATAGCGAACGTAGGTGGAAGAATAAACAGGTACACTAAGCCTAAATTGCATAATAGGTGCGCGCACTAGTGAGCCACCGCGCTAAAGAACATCTATACGTACTTTAACCACGCCATGCAGAGGCGCGCCATAGTGACGGGCGAGATGATACTGCATGATGGCTTTAAGAGCATGCATGCCCAACGCGCCCCCATCGAGCCATCCGTCTGCCGACGACGGAAACACGATGAATTTGCTGTGCACTGAGGACTGCTGGTGGTGCACGTTGTATATAAATGGCTCGCCGTTAACAAGTTGAGGAAAGATTGCTCTGAAGCAGAGTGGTTAGCGTCACGCGCTGAGAAGCGCGAGGTTATTGGTTTGACACCCCGCTGTGGAACTTCTCGTCCTTATATTATCACTCTGGGTATAGATTTTACGGCGTCATATTCGTGACGGAAATACGTCAGCGGAGGCGTGGTGGACTTGCTTCAAAATCATCGTAACTGTAACTTCTAGCATGGTGAAGTCATTTTCAATAGGTTTTTCTCAGTTCCTTTTGTCACTACTAATAAAGATGTTTCAATGACCGATACAAGGCACGATACTGGTGACGGCTCCCTTTTGGCGCTGACACAGAGTCGAGTCGCCTGTGCTGTTTTCAACGACAGCTTTACAAAAGTTTTCCCGCTAGAGTTTTGCGCCGCCTCCTTCAAGAACGCACACCACTTTAAATGACCAGGCAGGCCGTGTTCGGTGGAGACAGTGGTTGACCGAGCCAAGACTTGCAACGAAATTTAGTTCTAAACAGGTTCATTCGGCTCAGTAAGCGCTGAGGGCTACGTCGCACCGTGGCCGCATGTTGATTGTTACTACTAAAAGAAAGCATAGTAGTTGAGAGCTAGTATAAACTTTGCTGGTTGTCATTTCATGCCTAAATCTACTCTTCATTACGGGAAAGCCAGCCACGTTGATGAAATCTCTTTTTCTTGCGCTGCTATTGTTGTGTGCATTTGGGTAAATTCGCCTAAAAGTGCGTTATTTATGAAGGGCTATGTTTTTTTCCTTTCTTCCATGGACAGAGCAGGTGCAAGGCTATGACTCTCTGGAAGAGTACGAGAGCTACTTCTCCAAAATCGTCATCAATAGCGAAGAGACCAGGGCGTCAGCCAGCGAGGTAAGTCTCGCTTGCCACTGCCTTAACTGTTCTTCGATGATTTACACCCAATTCGTAATTCAAAAATGCAAGATAGCTGGCGGGTGCAACAGCGCTGCGCGCAAGAACCATTTATCTACGCTGCTCTTTGAAGCTTTGGCAAGTAGTAACAATGACCATGGCCGAAGCAGAGACGTAGCCAGGGGGTGGCATACCAGGGCCGTGCCCCCTCTCCCCAAACTTTTTTCACTATGGCCTAAAAAGCGGAAAGTTACCACTTTCCGCTCCTCTCTAGGTTAGAGCAAAGATAGAAGTTTGGTCCTGAGCACAATGTACACTGCGCAGATAACGAAAAAAGCTGTTGAGTTCAGGCACCAGTGCAGCAACACATGCCTGGAGGCATGCAACTATAATACGAGGCCGGAGGCTACCAATTGAATGTCACTGTTTTCCGACAGTAAAAATGTGTGAATTGATGTGATACTTTGGCTTTCCTGCTCACCACTGCAGCAGTTATGGACGACAATTCCTGGGAAAACAAGAATTGCTGCGTACGTCCATAATATGGGCCACGCACAAGTTCAATATACAGCAGCCAAAGAACCGGAACAACGAGTGTATAACATGTACCATGCTACCTGCAGAGTTTCACCTTTTGGTGAAACTCTTTTCAAGGTGGTTTACGGAATCATTGAAAAACCTAAGAGGACTATTATTTAAGGTAAAAACATACAAATCCAAGCGCCAGAAGAGATGCAGGCAATTCAGAAAATTCCGATGAAGAGAGTGCTCGCCGATTCAACAAGGTGACCAAAACACAGCTGAAGCTCACCACTGAGGCCTTTAGAATAAACTCTTCTTGCGACACGAGCGAATAGGCCCAGAAATTTAGGTACAAAATTTGTGAGGTGTATATAGACGTCGGACTCTGCCCAGGTGGCGCTGCGAAAAGCGCCGCGACCAGCGCCCCCCGCCTTGCCCGGCCATAAATGTGTAGGGCACACAGAGCCGTCCGCAAGTGAACGTGCATAGGTCCTCCTCTTTTGTTGGTCTTGAGGCGCGGTTTCCTGAAAATCAAGGACCTGGCAAGCTTCTTTCTTCAATCCGATTTCGCTTCATAAAAGTAGAAAACTCATCAAAACAAAATGCGGGCACAATGCAAAAGGTGTTCCATTTATTTCGGCGTCATAGAACTGCAACAATTTAAGTGATCATCGCATGTCATCAAGTTGGAGGCAAGCACTCCGACGTTCATTTCGTAATGCCCAAATGCATTAAATTTGGGCGTGCACATGATGGGAAAGCGATGGAGTGCATTGACGAGCAATTTATGGAATCAATAGTAAGAAGCTCGCTTTATCCCCCCCGATTGGTCCTGGTGATTTTCGCTTTGCAATTGCATTCTCTATCAATTTCTCGCTTCCTGTGCATTGCAATGTTTTATTACGCATGTTCGAATGTTCTTGTAATGGTTGTTTTCCCTTTTTCCCTTTGTATATACTGCAAATGGGAATACATGCTCGTCCACTTTCTCAGTGTACAACAAAAGGCAAAGCCGATGCCTACCGGTAATATAGCTCCGGTAATCACGAGGAACAACGGCATATATATATATATATATATATATATATATATATATATATATATATATATATATATATATATATATATATATATATATATACACATATATTTATTGTGAGCACCTATATTTTGTGCTTTACCTGTACGACGCACGTGTTCACCTTTCCTAGCTAAAGCCGCGACTGGGAGCCTTGAATGCCCTACATGCGTAATGCTGTGTGGTGGCGGCAAGCAACTTAAGGTTATCGGTGATCGCAGCTTGAGCGATGTTTATCGCGGGCGTCACCTGTATACTGCGGAAAGTCCCGTGCCGTGGTAAAGGGTTCCGTTAAGCTTCTTCATCCAAGTTACTACAGTTGTCCGTCAAGGCTACTCAAAACAGTTACAGGATAGCTACATGTCAGACTTTCTCATGCGACTGGCTGTAGAGAACGCGAGTAAATCGCTTACCCAACACAATCGAAATCGTCCGTATCTAGCGCTCTCGTCGTTTTGCTTTGCGAAAGCTGCGGAAGTTGGTAAAACTGAAGCCATTTACGTCTGTGGCAATTGAAACCGCAATAGTAGCGTCGAATAAATCTTTTTACTTAGAGCGTGGAGCTGGTACGTCTGCTCTTGTTTTCGCCGTCGTTAAGGCGACTGAACCAGCAAGCACTTCACGGCGTTTCGATGACGCGTCCGACTAGCGGAGAGAAATTCGTTGCTCTTTTTTTTGAGTGTTCGATTCACAAATACACCTGATACTTAGTGCAATTGTTGTTTCGTACACCGTAGTTGCACCTGGTTGCGCAGCGAAGTGTGCTAGGGAGTCGGACTTTGAACTACTCAAAACTGCGTCGACAGGTGGCGTTGCATGTCCGCCAAACCCCAGAGTCTGATGTCTATACTGGGCTGAGAAAAACCGCGTTCTTCATCCCAAAAATAAATTGCTGAAAGCAAGAGCATTGAATCGGCGAAACACGGGAAGTGCTGCGTAAAGCACGCTCGCGGTTCTCACGCCATCACCTAGCAGAAAAAGCTGTCTAATAAAATCATATCAGCAAACTCTTGCTTTTGGCCAGTTATACCAGCGTGCAAAAAGATCCATACGTTAAAAATCCAAAACAAAACAAAAAACGTCTGCAAACGCTGTTTATTTGCGATAAGATTCACGTTAAACTTGGTGCAATCAGTGTACAGACGCGTCAAAGTTGGGTGGCTATTGATCTTCGCAATAACAACACAAGGGTGCCAATAGAATGGTACTTGCAGCAAAGCGCGGCTTTTAGATACTGGTGCCTGCCGCGGAGAACACTGCCCGCCAGAGTGGTGGGCGTCGCGCTAGAGCAGTGGTAACAGCGGCGCATGTGAAACTAACGCGTGTTCACGCGTCCTCCCACCAATAATCGCCGCCGCTCGGTCGCTCGCATGTGAAACAGGCTTAACGCAGCTGATTGGCTTGAGTTCGGTGACCAGCCTGCCCCCCCCCCCCTTTTTTTTTTGTTTGTTCCTTCACAACGTACTTTGATTTAACGTAGCTTTCGACTTCCAAACTAATGGCAGGGACGCAATGCGCTTCGACGCAACGAACGCAGCGCCCAACATTCCACTTTTGGGCGTGTATCCCTCATGTCATGTATAAATTCTGATTTCGGAAGCCATATAATTAAGCGTAATGCCGCGGCCCATCTATCGCTCTCTGAAGGTCAGTACGCGTTCCATGCATACTTCCCAAACATCTGTGACTCATTCATATGCTAATTTTGACTTGACAAGTTCTTATTGATTGCTTTCGTTCACTTCCTTCATACACTAGGATTGTGCTGGTGGGTTCCGTGATTAACGTGGTCATGAGCGAATCTCATGGCACACTGCTTTTTGAGTGACTGAAATCGCATTGTGCAATTAAATGATGGACATATACTTTAGAAGGACATAAAGAAGAATAGGTACGCGAAAATTGCATATTTCACTCCTCCAGAAGTCTCGATAGTAACGCGTGATCTGAATGATGTGGCGTCCTCTAGCCTTGAATGGCGACGACAAAACTCGCTCGATTCTGTACGCCTACTACTTTGTGCATAGATAAACGAAATAGGTAAATATTGTATATAAATATGTCAATGCACAATTTTTAATTTTTATCGAAGTAAGTAAAAAGAAGCAGAGAAATAAAGGCAATGAAACACATAGAATAACCAACAGCTGAGTTAATTCTAGGTATTCATGCTGAAATGCGCAGACAATGGCTTTATGAGGGGAGCCCTTCAGTGACCCGGGATGTCATATGCTGTTATCGTATACTGCCATAGCTTAGCGAGACCAGGTATATCTGTAGTAGTATATAAACTCAGCTCGCGCCAAGGAGTCTTTGTCCATTGTTCTGCTCCGAGCGCCTTTATAATACGAAATGCTTTAGGGGCTCAGCCTGTGCACTGTCATCACTTGGCCCTATGTAAGCAAAACCAGCTCTTAAGATAAAAAAAACAAGACAAAGTGGGAAAAATAGGAAGAAGAAGACGGAAATATTCATGAACAGGGATGAAGAAACCATTAGAAGTACAAAGGGAAGAAAAACGGGAGAAGAAAAACATCAAAAGAGAGGCGCACGCCCTAACACCACTAGTAAAACGCCACTGTGATTTTTCTTTGCCTTTGTTTTTGCACCTGTACCACTTTTCGGTGAGCCGCCTCTTGACTACTCTTCCATGTCAGTGTTTGCACACCTCGCTTTTATAAGTGCCACAAAACAACTTCCAGAAATACAAATTGGAAGAAATTACTTTCTCACTGCGTTTCTCCTTTTTTGGCACTCTTTGCGAAGACAAAACGTCATTCACGTGACATGGTTAAAGTACATGCTCCTTATTCTTGAATACCCGCCTCGTGCAATGCTGCTTTACGTGGCACCTGTGGCGCCACCAATGGTTAACGGTGGCTAAAAGCTGATCGCACTGCTCAACTTCGCGCAAAGTGTCCATTACTAACCATATATGTTTATTCACTGTATCTTCTGATTTGATATTCACTGAAGACACTGCTGCGATAGACAGTCATGACGTTCGTTGCCTCGATGGTTCTTCTTTATTTTTTTTTTGAAAATTGCAGGACCGTTGTTTATTGCTGTGCGCGAGTGCGGTGTTATGGATGTGTTTCTAACGTGCGCGCGTTGAATGTATGCTTCACCAGCTAATATGAGCGAAATGAAAGCTGTTGCAACGTAGAGAGGTCTTGTTGTTTTATTGAACACCCTGAACAGTACACGAACAATGGAGAGCATGGTCGTATGCATGCTTATGAAACGCACAAAGACACACATTTTCAGCTTCGTCCAGCACTTCGTCGAGCTAATTATGAAATATGGCAACGAAGGGAAAGATAAGTAACATTATAACTTCCGCCACGGATGCATAAGTTGGTATCAAATGATAGATAATATGGCGAAAAAGCATTCACAAGTTTTTATTTCTCACATCACAGAAAAATTGGGAGAACTTAAAACTGTATTACAATCACGTACTTCTGAAAATCTAATCACTAAATCCATTGAAGCCACCATTCTCTATCAAACGCATTGTAAGTTCAGCATGAAAACTGAGGTATATGCAAAAAGTTCGCACGCGTGGCTTTACTCAGATTTATATAGAAACTGCGCACGCGCACAGTATGTATTCATCGTATGCGAGATTCTCCTCTGGTCGGTAGAAATCCACATGACATGCGATTCCAGAATTAGTTATTGTTAAATAGCAAGCATATATAAAGGCGACTTACAGGTTCACCCATCTGTGAAAGAAAAAGGGTATTACAACTGAAATTCAAAATTAACGAACGGAACAACGAAAACAACTTACTTGTTACCGCGTACTATACTGTGCAAAAAAACGGTGCAAAAACATCAAATCAGAAAAAAGGACAAACAAGCGCAGACTAATAACTAAAACATTATTGCAAGACAGAGGCAATATATAAAGCAAAGGATAAAAACCAAGAGAGGGCCCTTTACCCCTTCGAAAACTCACCCAACTAGCCATTCCTGTGTTGTTACCGCACACTGGTGTCAAATTGATGCACAAGGACGACCGTGGTGTTTCAATTGTTGCACATTCGTGAGCGTACAGTAACGCCTAAAAGGTTGCCGTCATACCAGTGGTACCCAAGATGTAGCACCTGTTTTTTTTTTCTTGCTCGCGGCAGTTTTTGCAGGCAAAAACTGCCGTGACGCCGAGAGCTACACGCACAGCTCTCGCACACACACACAGGGGGTCGCTGTGCAACAGGCCATCTTGCACAGTGACTAATGAACTAAAGCACATGTCTTAAGCATCTCCTAAAGGGACCCTGAAACGGTTTTTTCGCATTCCGTTTTCGATTAGATCACTACAGGAAGAAATCATTGCCACCATAATTCAGTCGAAACACCCAATAATAGCGGAAGTACAAGTACTGAAATGCTACCCTCCTCTTCTGCTCCGCCTTTCACCCTCAACTTTTCCTTCAAGTGCTCGGGGCTAAGCTCCGCTTTCGCAGTGCCTACGTCATGATGTGACGTGCAGAAAGCGTGCGTGACGTTGTGTCGTCTGCTTCCGGCAAGTCAAAGCGAAAGCAGAGCCACCGGCAGTCAGGCGCCTGACCGCGGCTGGGCCAACTGGGTGATCGTCTGTTTGTGCGCTCAACGCGAGCAGCCTATGTTTTGTTTCACGGCGCTTTGCACCACTGCTCACCATGGATCCCGGACTTGAAGAGCGTTTGCGCCGAATGAGCGATGAAATGGTTTTAGAACCATAGAGCGACACACCGTTTCGTGATTATGCGCTTCGTGCCGAAGATGACAGCAGTGATCCGCTGCCACCTGACTCACCAGACTTCCACGACGATGTCAATGATCACGGGTAAGTGTAAATGATTTATGTAGCCCTTTTTGTTCGATACTTCTTCGTCCTCGCGTTCGCGTTTGCTGTGTCGTGCGTGTAACTTGTACGTTGTGCTGCATAATCACGAGCGTAGAAACGATTTCGTCATTGTCTTTCATTTCGCGATGTCTGTGCGGGGTCCACGATAACGATAACTTAGGCCGATTTTCGCGAGTGTAGGTGCGACAGCGGGCTTTGTGGAGCTGTGCCATTGGCCCTTGAACAAACTCTGCTGTCACGATATACCACAAGTTGTTCGGGAAAGTCCGGACTGCTGCATAACTCGGCACGAAGACTTCCGAACCGTGTTCCTGCACTCCGCGGTGCTGCGTGCTAGAGAACGGCGTCACGATTGAAAGAGAAGTGCACAGATAAAAGTGTATCAAACAAACACAAAAAAATTTTTGAAGTTGCAGTTCTAGCAACGTCATCCTATGCATTCTTCCAGGAAATAAAACTTTCTAGCGAACCGCTTCTTCACACGATGGATTTGGCATAGGCTTAGGCCACGTGCGTAGTCACCGCCATCCGGAAGCAGTTTCCGTCAGCCTACTTCGTTGGCTTCCGATATACTTCTTTGCGCACGTGAAAGCTTTTATATCTTAACTTAAAATTAAACTGCAAGCTACCACTGCTTTCAACTATGCATCAAAGATATCCGCGCATAAATGATTTTCGCATTCAGGTCCTTCTAGGTTGACCTGTTTCGCACAGGTTTGGTTTTTTCCAATGGATTTGTGCAATCTCTCGCTCCAAAATAGTTGTGCTTCGTGCATGAGCTTTCAAGAGAATAACCAGTAGGGCTTGCTTATCGCATCGCTTATGATGATAATCGCAGACTATTTGAATAGTCAACAGGTAAATAGTAGGTGCACAATTGCCAAACAAAAGCAACTGCCACACAGAAGATTCACCCAAACGAGAAACGAGGGGCATGTCTCAAATACGCCCATCTACTCATTCTGTCAAACTTGTGATGTCATCTCAACTAGATCTAGCTCTGTTTGGGCTGCCTCCCGTAGCACACAGACGCGAAAATATGATTCAGCTCTCTCGCTCAATTCACAGTGGCTTTGGTGTGCTCCTAGCCGTAGCACACATGTAAAAATAACATTTCACGCACTTCCCAAAAAGAAATTATGGCTGCATCGTTGCCTGACTGCCAGGGAGGCAGTTTCTGCAGTCGGTTGTGGCTCTCTTGCTGGATTCACCAAGTGGCTCTCTGTGTGCTGCCAGCCGTATAGCACACACGTTAAAATAACATTTGACAGCACTTTCCGCAAATCAGTCATGGTTGCATGGTTGCCCAACTGCCAAAAAGATTTGTTCCATCGCACTTGTGAAAAAAAATTCAGCTGCGTCATCACTATGGTTGAATTCTCTCTGCTTAACCGTCCTTTTGACGTTGCCTCATTCGCCAGAGTGAGAAGCCTTCAACTCTGTCGTCTCAACGGTTGCATTTTCTCTGTTTCACTGAGCTTGCGACGTTGCTTCAATCCAGTGAAGCTCTCTCGTTCGATCCACACAGTGGCTGTCTGTGTGCTGCCAGCCAGAACACACACACGTGAAAATAGATTTGATGCCAGTTTCATGGTAAGCTTTGGATGCTGTGCTAAGTATTGGTGACTACCCGCCATGGTGGTCAAGTTGTCGTGGTACTGAACTGATAACCTGAAGGACGCTGTATCAAAGCTCGGCTGCGGCAAGTGCATTTTCAGTGGAGGCGGAAATGATTGAGGCTTTGTACTTAGAATTAGGTGCATGTTGTAAAACATCATGTGACTGAAATTCTTGGCACACTTAACTATAGCGTACCTCGTTAGTATTGCGTCACTGTTTTGTTGCATTGAACCCAAACCAATATCATCAGAATGAATGCATGTCACTGATTCGAGGTCACTGATGTTGGAAAGCGTTTGTGCCTCTGAGCAAAGAGCTCCTTTTTAGATGGCCATTCATTGGTGAGGGATACATGCCATGGCTTTGCTGCCTCATTGCTTGTAAAGTTCTCCTTATATGATGAGAGTTCATGGAGGTCTATGGCATGTTCCAACAGCCCTTAACGTAGCCTGCATCGTGAAGAGAGACAAAAGTCACTATCATGCAAGGACACATTACAAGATAAAAGTAATTACCATATTTACTTGATGGTAGGTCAACCCGCCTCATGATTGATATAAATGCACATTTGGGGGGGGGGAGAAGCTCGTGTGACATTAAGAAAAATTTATCTGGTGCAGCTGGTGACTACCACGAACATGAGAATCACGCATGTTGTGGCATGGCTACAATCTTATATTTCCCTTCAGGCTCTGCTTTTACCTTAAATTTATTGCACACTTGTTCAGGAGAATTTTTCGTTTAAATATTACCTTGTCATTGCTTGTTATCTGGAGTGCCACAGTTTGTTAGAAGCGCATCTGTTCACTAAACAGTCGACACTCCTTACCAGATGCGCACCCCCTTTTTTAACTGTTATTACTAGCTGCCCCATCTGAAAGCTCCTCAGCAGTGGTGACATTAGAAAAAGTAGAGGGTCACCTTCAAGCCTCCTTATATGAAATTGAAAACTAGCTGATACAGAAACCAAGGAAAGTATAGAGTATGTTAATTGTGCTCTTTTGTTGGTACTGTAGTAACAATTGTGATATAGGTGTGAAAAAAGACAGCTTTGTACCTGCAGTAACCAAACCTACAACTCTCAGAGAACACGCCTGATCATTCACTTTATTTAAACTGCACTGCCAGGTATCGTTTTTTTATGTACAGTATAGGGACTTGCTTTTATTGTGATAGCATAACAGAGCTTTGTTGACAGATATTTCGGTGTCAGCTCCATTTGTTAAAGTTAACTGTAAAATAGAAAAAGTTTTTCTTCGAGCAATGTACCTACTGAAAGTCTTTGGGGATGCGTTTGCTTGTAATGTCAAAACATGTTTGAGCAGCCAAAGTGGTGATGGGGGCTAGTTGTTTTGAGTCAGTTGTGTTCATATTCGTAGAAAAAAACATATGTAGACATAAAGAACACATACGTAGGACCTGTGCTCGTAATGTTTATGAGTTGATTGTTTGTGTCTGCACATGTTTTTTTCGCTACAAATATGAAGAATCAAAAACAAATATGTCAGTAAACTTTCAATACACGTTTCTTCAAATGTACACTAGCCCCAGGATTTCTTATAAGCTAGTATGTTATTGCTGGTTGTCTTCAATATTGTAATTAGATCATGCATGCAAGAGGAATCTTGAAGTTAAAAGTGTGTCTACCATGATTACAAGTTAAAAAGCCAGTATTCAAGATGTTACTCATGTATAACTATCATCCTTTTTAGGTTTTTTTTAGAGTGGGCCAAATTACTGTACATGTGCCACACTAACTTTATAAACAGTTTACATGCTTACCTTTACCAACGTGCCAAACATCATATCAGTGTGACATGTTTGCCTTGTGCTTGCTGCAGTATAGCTTGACACTAGCATGTCGATCTGGGCAAAATTATGCTTAATATGTTCGTTGGACCTGCTGTCATGGGCACTGACAGTGCTTTCTACAAGAGTGATAACCCCCTCCCCTTGCATCCAACATTCCTTCTTGAAACAGTAATTTAACAATTTCACCTAAAGATGTACTATTATTAACTTAATGTTTCTTAGATTCACTTGCGAATTTAGCACAAACATATGGTACTTGTTTCAACGAGCGTATGTTGATGTGTAGAATCTCAACAGCAGTCAGGCACTTAGCAAGTCTAGGGAGACACTTTAGGGGACTTCGGGTGACGATGAACAGAAGTGTGGCAAGAGGTATCTTGTTAGCACTTGAAAAGTGTACTAGTAACACTGCAAGTTTAACTCTCCAACTCAGTGTGTAACTCAGTGTGTTTTTACACACCAGCTCAGTGTGTAAAATACAGCCATTCTGCATGGCAAGCACTCTGTACGTGAGATACTTGGCGCTGTAGCCAGGAGAGTCACATCACCCATCACCGAGTGCATCCACCATGGCTGCTTGTTTTTTGAGGAAGAGCTGAAAAAACAGATGGTACAATGCATATGCTTTTTAGTATTCCACAGTGTAATAGGGGGGCGGAAACTCCCTGTACCTCCCATGTATTCGCTCTCAGCAGCGGCAGCGCTCCTTTTACCACTAGCGGTTGCCGGGCATCCTACTAGAAATAAATCTCGAACAGAAAATTTCTTTCATGACGTCACTGGTTAGGTCACCAAATAGAGGAAAAGGACAAAATTGAGAGGGGGAGGCTTGCCGCTGAAGCCCTCCTTTCCCTCTTCGCATGTGAGCAGAATGCGCTCGTGCCTTCTTGCAGGTCCGCTGGCCGCCGCTTGGGCAATGCGGCCATAAATTTTTGGTAATCTCTTTTTAAAGTTTGTTCGTGTTTCTGACGAGGCGAAGTTAAGCTGACTGATTTCACAATAAGACGATACTCAATCGACAAAAATGAAATGCTTTTTCATTGAAAGTTTTGCATAAAAAACAGGTACATACACGTAGTGTGAAAGTGTCAATCTATAGATGCAGCTTCAATTTACAACTAACATATGGACATAATGAGCAACCGTTAACCCAATATCTGAACCAACGTTCAAATCATCAACAATAACGAATAGGACACATATTTGACTCAATCACGTTTGTTATTTATGACGATGGGCGTACAAATTGAGCACCAAACGAGACTGAAGTTCAGAGGCACGAAGAGGATTGAAGCGATCAGAAGTTCTCCGAGAAAGAATGTCGCTGGCAACAGTGTTTCGGCAAGTTTACTTGTCCTCGTGAAAGCAACAGCGTTGCCTTGACAAAGAAAAGTTCACTTGTCCAAACGCTGCCTCCATCGATATTCTCTGTAATAATATTTAGAAGCATTTAGTCCATCACGTGTATTCGAGTGACATCTTTAGAAGTAAGGACTTACAAAATTGAAAACCATGGCTACAAGAATTTCATAAGCATGAAGTGGCGTATAATTATTTGACATCATTTGAACTAGTTGGCAAAAGTAAAAGTAGCTAAAACAATGTAGCCGAACCAACTCGAATTCAAGCCTTTCAATATACCCATTTTTTCGACAGGAGCTTGGCTGCTGTCTTCACCATTTAGTCAAGAGACACTGCACTTCTCTCAGTCCAGTCTGCCTTGCGGAGAACTGATTTTGCTCATATGTACTCATGCAAAATCAATACTTGCTCCAATACTTGGTTCAAGTTCTTGTACTCACCCGTTGCTTTTAGAAAACACTGAAATGTCTTCGCGGAACTAGAAATTCCTGGATTAGCACACCACAAAGCCGCAAAGAACATGTGTTGCCAGAATAAGCCATCTTCGATGAATGCATGGTTTACTTGTTTCGCATAGCTCACTGTGGTTCATTCTCTGCCCGTCACAAGTTGTCGTCTTTAACTTTCTCGTAGTTGACACGGTAACAGACCGGGATAACTGAGCGAGATGCACCTTTTAATATTGCTGAGCGAGAGACAAGAAGGAGTGGAGGAAAGCGCTACGAACGCAAGTCAATCGCTCTTTGTGATTCACCTGATTTAAAATTCACGAAATAAGGAATAAGAAAAACATATAAGCTCTTTACAGAACGTAGGCTTTTTTGTTTGTAATGATGGCCAATAAATGAGAACATTCATATCAACCTCACTTTGTTCAACCGAATCTTAGGATGCCCAGCAACTTCTACGAGCGTGCATGTTCTTTGAAACTGAAACTAGCGCCGAGTGTCCGGGGCCTGGCATAATAGCAATGATGTTTCATGCCGACGAGTATTCCACCACTGCTACAATTTTACCACTGTGCAAGTTCATCATCTCATACTCAGCTCTATCATGAGTATTCATGATACACAGTAAGATAAATGAGGCAGTATGCTAAAACTGTTTTTAAAACTATTATTTTTCCATATGACTGGTTTCTACATTTTGATATTAGCATGCAAAAATGTTAGGCTTATCTTTCGCATTGTAACCAAAAATTCATGTGGGCTAGTTTTGTACAAGTTTTATACAAATTTATTTCATGTTCTGAATTTAGATAACATTGAAAAAGATATACAGATGGAAGCAAATGCTTTGCAATGTGTAAATCTATGGCAAAATATGCTAAAAAGGTAAGATTCACTTTAATGCAAGAGAAGTACAAGCATTTGTGTTCATGCTGTGTAATATGTCTACGAGTCTTGCTATAGTTATATTTAGATGTTGATCAATAGGTGCACCTGTTTTACTGCAGGGAGCAAGTAGGCCCTTGGGTAGTTGTAGAAGACGCACTCGTGATGACTTGAGCACCAAGGCATTGGATGGTTGCATCCACCATGCAGCCCTGGTAGAGCATGCCCGCGGCCAGGAGAAAGTTGCCGGCTCCAGCGCCCTTATTTCGAACAAGTGGCTGGCTTCTCCACCAGAGCTTGTGCAGTTGCTCGTACACCCCCTCTACAACGACCAGAGTTCCATGACGCTGAAGTTCAGGTTGCCAACTACTTGGCCACATATGAAGCAGTTTATGAAGGGAGCTCTTAAACATAATGAACTTTCATTCCCTGTGGAGAGGCACTTCCATGGTTAGGATACCAGTACTGTGGTGTTTTGGGTACTGCAGATGAATGACCCCACAAGACACGTTTGCGCTGGTGTGTTACTCATTATTGCAAAAAGGACAAGCAACCTGGCTTGGTTGAAAAAAAGATATACAAATTTTAAGGCTTCATTTCTCTTTGCTAGACATACTAATAATAAGAACTAACCTACCAAATTCCGTAAAAAGTGTAGGGGACACTAATTATAGTAAATGTTGTGTAAATGAGAAGAAATTATGGTGGACGAAAAAAATGCTTGCCAGGAGCTGGGACTTATCCTGCGATCGTCACATGACGCGTTCGATCCTTTACCAAATAAGCTAACACGGCGGTCATTCCCTCGTCTATTTATCTAGTATATATGCGCATTTACAAGTGCCAGCGTGAGTCAGTGCTACTAGCAACCATATTGGCGAAAGTGAAACACTATTTCTTCCTGTTGGTGTCACGTAGCACGTGGTGGCGCTGATTGACGCACTCGCGTTTTAGTGCACATATGTCCCCCATAAGTGGACGAGCTATCGAGGCGGCCATCAAATGGCCGCCTCGATAGCTCTGTTAGTAGAGCATCGGAAGGGTAATACGAAGCTCACAAGTTCAAGCCCTGCTCACGAAAAGCAATGTTTTCGTACACCATTATTTTTTCACATTTACATTACATTCACAACCAATAACGTCCCCTATACTTTTTTGGAATTATTGTTCGTTCTCATTAGTGCGGCTTGGTTAGGTTAGTGGTAACTGAGAGACAATTATGCCAAAAAATATAGAAAATGTTAATATAAAGTATTTTATTGTAACTTTGAAAAAAAAGTGGACGAAAAAATAACTTGGCGTGAGCAGGTACTGAACCTGCGACCTTCGAATAATGCATCAGACACTGTACCAACTGAGCTACCATGCCGGCAGTTCCCCCATATACTTTATGGGATATGTATGTGCATTTAAATGTGGTGTTGTCAGTCAGTGCTGCCTGTTGCCATTGCAGCGAGTGTGGGACACTCATTTTTTACCTTTAGCCATCATACAACAAATGACGTTCTTACGGCTGGCAGGTGACTAATATCCGCTGGCATACTACCTGATGGCATTAAGTCTGCCAGAACGTGACCCTCGCTATGAATGAAAAAAAGGTTTTTTTAAGAACATGTTTTCTTTGTTAGACAATATAATGAGAACTGACTGGCAATTATGCTAAGGAAAATATAGGGGATGTTATTAAAGTAATTGTAATGTACTTGTGAAGGAGGTTTTAGCCGCAATCATTATGTTGCCTGAAGCATATGTTGTGTTGCTCAGCATGTGGGAGCATCGCACATTGCGACAGAAAGTATATAAAAAGCCAGACCCACTAAAGCAAGGCTTCTTCTGACCCTTCATTCTTAAATACGAGATAGCCTCCTATTTTTTGAGACCGATAAGAATAAAGTAAGACTTTTCCCCGTCCTTAACCCACATGGTCTGCCCTCCTTGCATTTCACCTTGCAACAAATCTAGTGATCAGTGCTAATGTCAGGCAACCTTCGAGAGGAGTTACCGAGGTCAATCAGTAGAGTGAGCACTGGGATATCTAATAGGTGTCGGTATGCACTCACATGAAGTCATTACTTCTCCTCCAAAGATACTTCAACAATTTTTATTGATTATGGTCTCAATTACCTTAATTTCTTCAAAAGTGTTTATTGATTCGAAGTGCACTGAAAAACATTAAGTGGCCGATATAGGTAGTGTCGTTCAGGTGAAATATTCAAGTATAATGTTGACAAATAGCTACAGGTCAATCGCTCACTAGTGACAGTTGCATTTTCAATAGGATCAGGAGGAAAAGCACTGCTAAATAGCTTGTAGCTTTTAGCAGTCATGATGCGAGGTGAATACCTGAATTTACGGTGCTTATTATTACATTGTTCTGTAGTAGAAATGCTAACGCAGCTTCAGTTAACCATTGCAGGGACCCTTTAGGTGCATCTCTTCACAAACAAGAAAACGTAATTGGCGCACTTCGTTTTAATATTAGCTGGAAACGTGGCACAAGTATACTATCACAAAGCAGTCACTCCATGAGCTAAATGTAGCATTGTTTGGAAGTCCTATATAAAGTAACTGGCAATGTCTTACACAAAAAAAGTTGATGTGTTTGCAGATAAATAATGTGTAAATAATGTCACATGAAATCAATTTACTGTTTCGTTGTGCCCACTGTGAAACTGCTTTGGTAGGTGGCAGCCCGTTGTAGATGCTGCGAAAAATGTAGTTGCACACATGTGTCAGTGTGCCCCTTCTTATTTGTGAACATCTGTGCCCCTTCTTATTTGTGAACATCTGAAAACACATGCTTGTAATAAAAAAAGTGTTCATGAACTACAGTGTGCTTTCGTGTGAAATAAGTCTTATGCTTTCGGCCGCTCTGTGTTCTAGTCAGGCATGGGTTTCAGCATAAGTGCTCTACTAATCTTACCGCTGGGCCTAAGCGTACTCACTGCAGGGGAACGTGGTCTCTTATGCTCCTAGTTATCTCGTTAGAAGTTGTAGCTACATCTAAAAACACCGCTGTATTATAGAGCATCATAAATTGCAAATGAGCACCAATATTCTTCGTTGCTGTGGTCAAAGAAATACTCTAGTCTAGCTAATGTCAATAAAGAGGCTTTATAGATGCTGCCTATATAGTCTGACTCCTATATAAGATACACTCATATAAGAGACAGTGGCATAAGAGAAACCAGTGTACCTAGTTTGAAATATGGTTGATATGAAAATTCACATGATTTTTCGATTGCTCCCCAATGTATGTCTCCTATACAGGTGCTCAACGAGACCCATGGCCAGTAATAAGGGTGTCCTAAGGGCCTGCCCTACCCTCCTTGAAGTTTGGATGGAGGGGTGTATTCTACCGAACATAAATAATGAAAATACGGGTTTTTAAAGGCACTCAGCAGGTGGGCCACTCCTGAAAATTTTCTGGCAACGGGCCTGCATTTAATTGTACAAGCTCTTATGTGCATCATTATAAATTCTGCAGGTTCATCCTAATGCATGAAAGTGTCTCGGCAGGCTTTTCATAGGAATGGAACTGCCTCAGACATATTCGTAAAGTTCTAAAATACACAGGTGGGTAAAATGAGCATGCACTGCAGAGTGGACCATTTGTGTTCTGGCAAAGATACGTGAACTGTCGTGAACTACTCTACAGCTAACTAGCTCAGGCTGACCTCTCTGCCTTCTAATAAATTATCACAACTACTCCGAAGTGAAATGTTTCTGAGAACTAAGGGGCTTAACTTCCTTTAATGCAAACATGAAAGAGGACACACTACCCCAGAGAATACTTGTCTCACGTGGTGGTTTCAGTGTGCGAACTAGTTTGTGACTACATGCCCATCACACGTTAAAGATCACTGAATGGTTGCAATACCTACAGAAACTCTAGCTGAATGAAGGCAAGTATGTGACGTCAACTTCAACAGCTGGCTTTTCTTCCTCAGCAGGGAAAGATCCGTCCATTTGGAGAGATGTATCAGCAGCTGGCTTTTTTTAGCGGGGGAAGATTCATCTATTCGGACAGGTGTTGAGCCACCGAGAGGACTGAAACCTCTGGGAGCAGTGGCACTGAAGCAACATCGGCAAGAGCGGCTACTGCTGCTCATGTGATGAAGCACCACACTGTGTCTGCATTGCATATTCTGTGGTGAAGGCAACTGCTGTCTGTGTATTCGCCGAAACTAGCACCTTCGGAGTCATATTCACCTGCGTAGCTGAGGTGGTTATGAAACACTCAAATAAACAAAAGTTCTTCGAATGGTGTCATGCCCAATCGTTCATCATCATGCATCATTTTCTGCAAGTTTTCTTTGTTTAGGAGCTTGGGTGTGAATACTGTAACTGAACAGCTACTCTACATTTTATGCCTCATACGTGCATTTTTCAACCTTTAGGTCAACTTACCAACGGACCGGCATTCTATTGTCTTCCGAGTTGCAATTGTACGCGTGGTTTCCTTTTGCACAGTTTTTGTGTGGTTGTCTGGATATGAGGTGGTGATAATAAACACATTATGCTGCACCTGCACTTTTGATAAACTACATTTTATACATCACACTGTCTTTGTGGCAATGTGGTATTAAAATCACTTTACATAAAGAAGCTTGTGTTCGTTTTAAACAACATCAACACGCTTAGGAATATTAAAATGCTTCTGGTTTTTACGATAACTTCCCTGGTGCCAAGTTATGTTTCAAAGAACACAAAATATTTTCTCCTCTGGCAGCTGAGAGCCGTGGAAGTCGGGCTGCCTTATCCGGCATCAGCCAGTTGCACAGTGTGTGGCTGCATAAGAAAGGTGTTACTGAGTTATTTTCCATAATATGCAGCAATACTATGCAACACATATACATTCCATTCTTTTGTGCCGTGCCAATGTACACAAACAAAGCAAGACTAACCTGGCTAGCAGAAGGTACCAAGACTGTGCAAACTCTCCGACACTTTTCTGGGGCAGTGTGTGACGCTGAAAAAAGTAGTAATTTCTTTTGCCACAGGCACAATGGATGAAAATGGTTTTAAGTGTTGTCTTTGCATTTCCATTCACACATTTTATGTGAATATTTCTATATACAAAGCAAGAATTGTTTTATGTTTGTGTACAAAAAACATGCTGCCAAGAAATCTTGTATCATACTCAAAGAGGCTGGTGAGTTTATTGTATTAGTATAGCAACTACTTTGTCATTTTCGTTTTTTTCCATCTCCGATGGAATAAGCACAATAACTCTGCATACAGTTCTACTAATTAGCACTTCTTTTCTGATGACCTGTCAAGTACTTGTTAGATGTGAATCGAACACTTCATTGCGCTGCTGTGATGTGGTGATCATGCAATTTGGCATAAACAATTGGTGAACCGCAGGTAACCAAATAATTTTTAATTAGGAGACACTATGGTGCAAATATTTCTCGGCTTCTTTTTTTCCTGCATATTATGTCACAACGTAAAGCTGCATGCTTATAATCAGGCCCGTAAGCAGCCATAAGCTTTTTGCATGAATTTCCCCAAGCATAGTCGATGGAATAAACCATCCATCAAACGGCACGCTTTCACTTACAAGGCCACCTTTACACATACATAAATTTGCATTCACACCGGCAAATCATTGAACAAAGAAAGCATATGCGCTGTAGTTGAAGCATAAGCTTAAAGGCACTTTCGACACCAGCACTGTGAGACGATTTTCTAGCGCACCGTGCTATTGCTATTCGGCATGAATACAACGAGAGAAATCGGACCGTAGCCTATCGAAGCCATCGAACACGTGTTGCACTATTGCGGGGCTTTCTTTGAGCTTATCATTTATAACATGCATGCCGTACATTTGAACCTGCATTTTACAGCTGGCCCAACAACGTATACACTTGTACGAAAAGGCAGCCTGCCATTTTATAATTGGTTGGGGAAATCGTGAGCCAGCGAAAGTCTTTCAGCGTGTATATAATTATTGCGAAGTGGACCACATTGAATTGAAAAGACAAAGTCGTTGTAGTCATAATTAACGAAGTTACCTAGTATTTTCTGAACACACGTGCGAACCGCGTTTTCAGTGCGTGTCGCACGATCCGGATCGACCGTGAACTTACATTTTCACCAGAAAGGAACAAAGACGGCAATGCATCGGATTTGAAGGGATGCCTCTTCACTTCGCCGCACAAGCACGGAATCGCGTTCGTAGTCTTCCAGCTTGAAGTGACGACCGCATACGTGTTGGCACACCTGCTGTTTTTTCACAGGCATACGGTGTCGTATCTTCATGGTCGCCAAACAATTGACTTGCAGCCCACAATGAGGCAAGGGTGATTCATGGTGTCACAGTGTATAGGTGTTCTGTGATGTCGCAACAACCGCGTGATACCCATTCGTGGCGCATCTCAAGCCAACATGGAGTCTGTGGGATCCAAGCAAACGACGTTCGCCGTGTGCCGGAAGTTCTAAAGCTTAGTTGTAAACTGCGATCGTCTTCTGTTTCTGTGTAATAATTGTTAATCAAAATAAATTATAAAGTGTTTTACAAATTACGAACAACATTTGTTTCTGTTTATTAGAAAATAAATACCTGTGCTGCGTGTTTCGCAGTCCAGCAGATCAGCTGAAAACGATGACGCCAATAGGGCAGATCGCATGCTTGGTGTGTGGGCGGTTGAAAATGCGTTTGACCGAGTCGCAGCGATCTTAAGCGATCTCGGGCGATTCGCAGCTTTGAAGTTTCGTAATAAATTACACAGTTTACGCAGAGAGCTCAAATTGGTGTCTAAATTACCCTTGGGACTTGGCCTACCGGCCAACTTGTTAGTAAAAAATTGCCAAAACCGTTTCCGGATCCCTTTAAGCATCTGAAACATTTCTGTGGATGCGATGGCAGCTGAGCAATATCAGGGCTCATTGTCTGATGTGTGGCCATGACTATTACACATTGTTAACATTGCAATGTCCAAGGGAGACGTGAGTGCGACAAAAGCGATGAGCCGCTGGTCCTGTTGGGAAGGCAAGCGCCTGCAGAGAGCGCGCTCCGACGTCCGCCAAAGAATTGAAAAAAGTGGAAACGTGCACCCTGCCAAGGCGATGAAAGCAAGAACAGCAGTCTCGTTGATGGTGTGAAAAATTTGTGAGAAATGACGCTCTCTTGTTTTTTTTAAGGATGCGCAAATTTTTGCAGAATGTTATTAGATTTTATCGCATAGTGGTTTTGGAACGGTAAGCCACTCATATCAATCAATCATTTTATGCGGGTTGGGGACGCACTAGTCGAGCGGCAAGCCGAGCTGTAGCGCCACCATACCGACGCACGAAATGGATTCGGGAAATATGAAACGTGAATTGTCTCCAACCTAGCTTTGCCGTGCATTCCTCCACCAGTTCTTCCTCATTTCACATGACTATTATGCTCGATCAACAGATTTCGCCCAATTTTGTGTTTTCGACTGTACAATCATATATAGCAGTGTAGCCGACAGCCTCGAAATCTTGATAGGCTGAATGATAAGCGTTCACCTTATACACGTGTACTGACACAATGTCGATTCAACTCACGCGCGCTAGCTGATACTTATACCCTCCGAATTCTTTTGGGCGCGCATGTCTGTGCGGCTGAGCTGCGCGCGACCTGTGTTAGACACAAATGAAGGGAATCCTCGGTACTGCTAAGAAATTTTGTTGTAGCTGTTTTTTTATTCGCTGGTGGAACGCTAGGGGGCGCCGATTCATGTGGTCGTCCAAACACCGGATCCTGCTTGTTAACTTTTTTTAAAAAGTTAGCTATGTGTTTGATGCTCTTAGCTCTAGTCGACGCCTGAAGTATTGAGGACCACGTGCAAACAATTTCATCACAGTGGGTGCACCTTTTGCGGAATACTGAAGAACATTTACGCACGACAACGCTGTGGCTTGCTAGGCGTAAGTTTAGCCTTAGCTAAGCCTAACGCTAGGTTTAGAGCGTTTGAGCTATCAAGATGGTTATGAAAGTCACTGTGCAAGGGGAAGACATTTCTCCCGAAGAATTTCAGTGTTCTCGATTTAAACGGCGCTTTCTAAGCGTAAGTCAACTAAAGAATCCGTGATGGGTACTGAAAATCAAATCCCACCATATGGCAAGAACGGTGGCAGTCAATTTCCCGCCAACGTGAAAAAACGGCTCGCCAAAACGTCAAGGCTGTCTCATCCAAAAAAAAAAAACATTTTCGAATCAATTTTAGACCCCGGGGAGGCCGGAACGTTAGGAATACTAGTAACGTCCAGATTTCTGAAGCCCTCACGACAGCGGTGCGACTGCCCACTGCGGTTATCACAGAAGACATCTATTTTCTTAACGCTATGTAGAAACTTATTTTGATTAGTATGCCATCACAAGCCAACGCCAAGGCCTACGCAAGTCTGGAGGCCATCATCGTTAATAGCGCCGGGTACATACATTGCTGCACCCGACGACAAATGTAAGGGCATCATCAGAAACATCAATATGTAAATTCACGATGAAGAGCTCGGAAGACTTCTTATTCAGCCGAGGAATCCCATTGTTCTGGAAGTACGGCAAATCAAGATTTCCACGACAATTGTTGTTCCTTTTGAAGGACTTCGAGTCCGAGATTACGTCATGTATGGCCTCAGCATGGTCAAAAGCACCATCTACCGACGGCCGATGGACGTCTCCTATGCATGTGGTAGACGACAACAGAGCGGACTTCTGCCCCACTTCGTGAAATATTATCTGCCGGGGTTGCGGAATTACCTCCCCTGGAAACAAGCACGTTTGTTCGCCGAAGTGCGCCTTCTGTGGAGGGCCTCATCCAACGGCCGACAAAACCTGTAGAAAAAGATTCGAGATACCTTACATCGTCAGACAGCGCAAAAGAGAGACACGACTTTGACAAGGATTTCGCACCAGTACATGAGCTATCCGAACGGGCCAACAAGTTCAGGTTTAAATCAAGCAGCTTGAGGGGGCGCTCACGATACAGGAACAGTCTCCGAACTACAAGCCGTTCGCAGTCCCGGCGTTGTTCCCGATTACGGGGCCCGGCTGTCAGCATTCAGGTGCCTGCTGCCACGGCGACCGAGTGGGCTGACCGCGTCAGAGAATCCGAGGAACAGGTAAGGGCCGGTTCGCGCTAAGGACAAGTCTGCCCTGACGGCACGGGGCCGTAGACTGGCGGCCGGCGCCGTCCGCAGGACAGCTGTTAAAATGCATGACAAGCTTCGCCGGCAAGGTATTTGAGCCTCCGACAATGAGGGCTGCCCTTTAGAACGCAGTTGTCGACCGCCTCGAATCTATCTAGCGGCCACCATGCGCTCTGTAAATGATGTTTCCATTCGCTTCAGACTTATGTCCTTTAACTTTGAAAGCTCAGTAGTCAAATCGATTCGCCACCATGTTTGAGAGCCATACAATAATTGATGTTGTAGGCTTAAGCAAGCATTGCCTTATCTCGTAGGGCATACATTACATGTTTTTCAGTTGTTGCTGATGCTCGACAGCGGGCGCCCCTTGTCCAAACTCCTGATTTAGGAGGCGTCGTTTCGATTTACTGTGTGCTATTTTATATACCAGATAGGCTGAAATGCTCTATTTATTGCTGTAGGGTGGACTGGGAACAACACGTACGACATATTGTGAAAACCGCGGAGCAAGAAGCAAGCAGCTTGAAGTGTCCCGCGACAGACGCAGATGATGCGGAGAGGCGAAAGTAGACGACGTGGCTCAGCCGTGTCGCTCCTCCGTCGGTGATTGGCTATGTCACTCTCCGGCAAATGGCAAGCGGCGCAGAATTGGGTTTTGCACCGATTTTCGGGAACGGTGAAGAACAGCAGACGTGCGCAAAGCAAACTGCTGCGCATGGCTGACTGAGAACGTCAAACGGCGAGACATGCTCTCTGCTAGCGCGAACCGGCCCTAACGGGGGCATGCTGCCAAAAGATCACAATGACAGAATAATTCAGCTGGAAAGGAACAACGTTGCACTAAAGAGGCGATTGCGCAATTTCCAGTCCAGATGGTTGCACTTAAGAATGCAAATAGCGCTAAGAGTGAGGCTGTACAACCTCCTCATGTCACTAGACTCAAAACACCCGTTGAAATGCCTATTGAAAGGCACGTGG
The DNA here is from genome assembly GCF_043290135.1 of Rhipicephalus microplus. Classification (NCBI taxonomy): domain Eukaryota; kingdom Metazoa; phylum Arthropoda; class Arachnida; order Ixodida; family Ixodidae; genus Rhipicephalus; species Rhipicephalus microplus. Next base: position 48,706,316 of record NC_134700.1, read on the forward strand.
AAACACCAATGGAAACGGCCGTCAAAACGCCCGTGGAAAAACACCCGCGAAAACGCCCGTGAAAACGCCTATAAATGTGCAGTGTACTGTTCGTCCAGCCGAAAATTAGGCTTTAATGAGGGCCCCACTTGATGAGGAACTGCAGAGTTTTAAAACGGGGATCAGAGAAATGTTACAGTCGCTTAGCCAAACAGTCGCGTTTGTTCATGGTATGGTCAATACCTTGGCGGACAAGTTCAGCGCGCTAGTTGGTATGGTTAATACATTGGCGCTAACTTCTCTGTGCTGGACGCTATGGTCAATGCGCTCGATTGCAGGTACATATCTTTCGAGCCTAACCATGACGTGTCTACCTAAAGAGCTCAGGATTTGGCAGTGGAACTTCGGGGGGTTCACCCAAAAGAAGTTGGTTTTTCGGCAGTTCATTCGTCTTCACTCTGAAAACCATGCGTCATTTTGCTTGAGGAGACGCTTTCAGATTCTCTCATTGCACCCGGTTACAAATCTTATGCTGTTTATGGAATGGGACGAAGGGGCAATTGCACACTCTTATCTAAGAGATACACCTATACCTCACACGATCTTTTTATGGACACAAGTAAGGCGGAACACTCATTGGTCGAAATCATTCCGAGGGTTCATTTAAAGAGTAGTCTTTTCATCCCTCATATCTATAGTTCGCCAAATGACTTGAGACAAAGATTTTGGGCACTCGTCAGAGGGGCTGCCGCCAGAACCGGTATTTCCCCGCTTGTGGTTGCGGGTGATTTCAACGCTCCTGATCAGGCTTGAGCTTAGCGGCGGTCATGCCGCAAAGGCGAGGATTTGTGGCAAGCAGCGGTGAACTTGAATCTCACACTGGCTACAGACTCAGAATTTTCGACCACGATGGGTAACTCCTGCACGAGCGATAAAACGCCAGATCCTACGTTTGTTAAATGCTGAATCTGCGACTTAGAGCAACTATTCGGATTCACTACGTGGATCTGGGTAGTGACCATAATGTCATAGCTACTCATATCAGTGCAAAGGGCAAGTGAGGAAGAGTTTAGTTTCACAGATTGGGAATACTTTCGGTATATTAGAAAAGAACGCTCGCAAGCTGGAGACTCAACCCCTAGCATGAATCAATGAGCCAAACAGCTGAAGGGAGACGTTAGTGAGATGACAAACGGATACACACGGATTTGGAAACGGATAGGATAGAGAGACGCCTTGCGCACCTCGTAGAGGCCAAGAAATCAATTCTCAAAAGGTGCAAGGGAAAGAGGCTCAATCGCCGGCTGCGCAAGAAAACTGCAGAACTTAACTGAGCCATCGAGGACACTGCCAGGCCCTCTCTAGACAGCAGAGAGATGAGGTGTGCAATTATGTTGATGGCCGATTGAGAATTGGAGGGAAATGAAATTTGCTAAAGCACCTTTTGATCGAGTCGAATTGCAAGAATAATCAAAGTCAAGCTATTGCTATGCATGCCACCTGACAGTCTGATTCTGAAGATGCTATACTGGATGGTGTGGCTTACAGATATTCACCCATTTGCTTCTCAAGCTGTTCATACTATCCATAATACACTGGACTCCTTGCAATGAGCTCGGAGAGCCCTTTAACAACAGCGACATTTGGCAATTTTTTCAAAACATTAATGAATGACCGACTCCGGAGCCGGATGGCATCTGTGAGAGGGCCCCAAGGAACCTGGAAGACGAATCCATCAATTTTCTTACCGATGAGATCAATCGCCAATAAAGAGAGGATTTTCTCCCAGACTCTTGAAAAATGGCGTGGTTGTCTTCATTCCCAAGCCGGGGCAACCTCCAGGTTTAGCCAATCTTAGGCGATTATCCATAACGCACCGTGTCGGCAAGGTAGCGGAGCCACGTCTCTAAGTACATACAGAAGAAAGGTATTTTTTATCAAACATAGTTGCGTTTTGTCTATCTTTGTCTGCACAAGACGCAATGAAGTTATTCAAACATCGAATCATAGACGTGAACACAAAGAACATAAGAGGCATCCTTTGTCTTGATTTAGAAAAAGCGTGTGACAACATCTCACACGTGCACATCTTAAACTCCATTTCAGAGGTTGGACTGGGCGAATCCTTCCACAGATACGTCAGCTCTTTTCTCAAACCCAAAAGGCCACGCTCAATATTGGGGACTTCAAGTCCTCTCCCGTGGCACTTGGCCCTAAAGGCAGGCCACAAGAAGCAGCGATATCCCCACTTCTCTTTAGCGTCGCTATGTGCAAGTTGTCCACACTGGTATATAACGTGAAGGACATCAGGCATACGCTTTACGCTGATAATAATACCATCTGGTGTCCCGGAGGTATTGAAGGGGAAGTCGAGACGACACTCCAGGAAGCCGTCTATCAGACGGAGCTCTTCCTTGCTGGAACCAGGCTGAGGTGCTTCTCGAGTAAATCAGAGATACTTTTATACACGCTGTATAAAAAAGGTGCCAAGCCGAAATATGGGAAGCTCTTAGCAGAGGTGGACAATGTTTTTCACACCGGTAGTGGCGCCCCCATTGCGAGAGTGGACTCTGTTATGTTCTGGACATGATTATAAAACCGCACGGGTACAAAGGACAAATAATCACTATTATTACATCCAAGACCTAAAACACCACCAGGTTGGTTATTATAATAGGGTTTCGAACAGAAGGCGGAGGGACTCGGGAAGGACAATCTGTTGACGCTATTTCATGTATTCCTCATTGATCATAATATAACGCACGTTGCTGCTATGCACTTTTGGTATGAATTCAAAAGAAGCTGGAAACCCTCATCAGAAAAAGCGTAAAGAGGGTCTTGGTCACCCCCATGCGGAGAAGCACTGAACGGCTTATGCAGCTAGTAGCGCACCAGGAAGTTAATCTAGTTAGTCGTAAAAGAGCGAACGCACAGGCGCAAATACAGATAACATAATATCATAAACAATGTTAAATGCAAGGATACCTAGCACAACACATGGGTAATTTTTCTATTCTGCACCCTAGAAGAGATCTTTGAAGCCCAAGTGACTGCATTGCTTATGCGCCTGTTGCCTACGCTGGCTGGTAGGAAGATTCTGTCCATCATAGGTATCAGTCCGGCGTTCGAAGAGGATCACCGTCTTCAACTGCCGGATGAACTGCATACTGCCATCTAGGTTTCTCCCTTTCTGCAAAAAGTCCATCCTCAGCACAATAGAAGCAGGTGCCGGGCTAGGGCCATCACACTTATGAAGAGCATCAGGAACAATCCTTATTCAGTGTGTTTTGTCGATGCTGCCCAGTACGGTCGCTAAGGTAGCTTTTCTGTTATTTTCGTCAATCACGTGGGTTTTATTACCAATGCTGCGTCAGTTAGGGACTCCACTCCCTCAAGAGCCGAACATGTGGTGGTAGCCTTTTGTCCTTTTGGATGACAGTAGATCGAAAATCTTCACCGACTCAAGGTTATCAGTCAGGGCTTTCACCTCTGGTTCCGTCTGTGCTGAATTATTTTAACTACTTGAAAATAGGACACTTTTTCCACATACTGGTACTTCATATCCTGCACAACTCGATCCTCTACTGGACTCTCTAGTAAACCGGAATGATACTGCTCACTCCCGGGTGCGCGCACGAACCTTGCGCGCTTGGGAGACGTAGGTCCGCAGGTTGGCAGTTTGGCAGTGAGATGTTCAGAAACGCTTTAATTACATTCATGTGAAGTGGCTAAACACTCTAAGTTGAGTAGGCGGTGATTTGCTCCTCCTCAAAGCAAGTTATCTAGATCTCAGGCTATCTCGTTTAGAATGCTCTAGACCAGGTCCTATCAAAACATATCTTTCCTCAGCATGGTCTCCTCGGGGGCTTTTGACTACTTGTCTCGATTGTGCTGAGGTTAATAACCTTGCACATTTGCTCAATCACTTCAAAACAATCACTTCAGTACTTTCTCGGAAAAGTAACGGATATTTCCGTGCATATGGCTGTTTTGTCTGACGTGCATATAGTAAAACATTAGGAAATGGGCCATACTTCACGAATAACTATTGAAGAAAAGTATACTATATAATATTGGCTGCAAATATTACTCACTGCCTATTTTTCATAAGTTGCTACCGTGACATTCAGAAGTTCTGAGATGTCTAGTGTTACTAGTGTTCCATATGTCTCTACTGCATCCGTATAAGTCATGTGCAGTGTATTGCTAGTGTTGTGCTCTGGTGCATAATTTCTTTTTTACAAATGAGTGCTCTTGGGAATACCCACAGGCATCGTCTATCTTGTATCAGCTGACCGACAGTGGATGAGCGAGAAAAAAGGTAGCTCACTCTCCGAACTTGCCACACGTGACAATCTTAACAAGAATGTTCACGCGCTGAAATGTTTGACTCGGGCTAAGGCTTTTATTATTGACCAACTGTTACTCAAAGTGTCTTTCACTGCAACCCTTTTACTTCTTTTGAAACGTAAACTCAGTTTCCTTCTCAACACGATCCTGTTAGTGATGTTGTCCCGGAGTACTCATGCTTAGCACACCGGGAAGTTGATCTAGTTAGTGGTAAAAAGAGCGAACGCAGAGGCGCAAACACAGATAACGCAATATCATGAATAATTTTAAATGCAAGGACACCTAGCACAACACGTGAGTCATTTTTTTATTCAACACGATGTGCCTCTCCCCACTGTGTTGTCGTAATGTCACATTGCATATCAGGCTAAATTTACTGACGCTGAATCTTTTGAGGGCACGTCTGGCGGGAAAGACAACGGGCAGCACGGTACCAAGTACTGTGCAAGAGTTGCCCAGCCTAAGTAAGGTCTTCTTATTCAACGAGACAACAGACAATCCTAGCGATAACCGTCGCTAGTACCAGAAAAAGATCGAGAGAGAAGAAGACGAGGCCAGAAAAAAGAATGTTTCAATAAACCAATGAAGTCGTATCGTTTACATGAAGATGAAGTTCAACTTCGTTCGTCGTCAAAGCGATCCCTAATTGAGAGCTTCCAAGAAGACCATTAAAAATCACATATATGGACGTTGCTGTATATGGTCTTATATGGCAATCTATATATAGCTATATATAGAAGCATCTTTATAACGTTAACATGTCCTTATATGAATAATTTCATTTAGAGCCATTTTGATGATCCATCTAAATGAATTCAGCTTGTGTCGCCGGCATAAAGTATAGCGCCACAAATAATTCTACATCTAGAAATGTTTGTTGAAAGGTCTGCATGCAGTCACAATCGTCTCCAAAACAAAGGTTGTACGTATGCTCTCAACAATCTTATTCAAATTATTCTCCTTATATTTCAAGTTATTCTCAAGAAAGTATTGTTAAAATGTAACTTGGAAACTTATTAAAGTGTTTGGTGGGGGCATGTCACAGTTAGACCACTCTTTTTGAAGAGGTACACTGATTGTGTTCAAATATATGCTTATCTATACACTTTGTTTATATTATTATTTAGAGCGCCAATTAACAAAAAAGTAGGGGAGCAAGGACAAAAAGTGTAATACAGGACAGATACATAGCGAAACGAATAATCGAAGCCGCCTGAACTACAATCCGCAACGCAAATTCATATATAAATGAATAATGCAACGAACGCAAGGAAAATGCAACCCACTCTTTCTAACGTAGAAGAAAACAAATTTTTTGAGACGATAGAGGCAATTCTGGTTGGTTGAATTCTCCGAAGATTTTGGTAAAAAATCATTTTGAAGTTTGTCAGTTTTGCCTGCGATTTTTCTTATCTTGAACGTAAGTTCAACGTGGTCTGAGACATTGTTTGGTGCAAGTAAATATTTCACTTTATCGATTCTGACTTGACAGTTTAAATAGCATAAAAAACGTCAATTGCAATTCGACTTTCGTAAAGAGATTTTTCAGTATATTTATTTCAAACTTTTCTGGCGTGTCAATTGAAAATTTATACTGAGCCAAAAAATATTGGCTTGCTGTTGACTGTATGAACTGCGTGTGCATTGAATAATTTAAAGGACTTGATAATCAACCTTTATGGAGTTTGGTCAAAAGCGATTGGTATGCAAGCAAGCTTGTTATGAGCAAGTAATATGACTAGAAATAGCCTATAGCGTGGCTGCTGAACCTGGTGTCTATAGGTTTCTGGGAGCGAGGAAACGCAGACTATTAGCAATATTCCTTGCCAAGGGGTCACTGAAAATGTATTTTGTACACATAACCCGCTTTCCGTCCGACCAATACTGCATCATCAACGCAACAGCAGTAGCCCCGCCGCAGTGGTTTAGTGGCTAAGGTACTCGACTGCTGACCCGCAGTTTGTAGGTTCGTATCAGGGTTGCGGCTGCGTTTTCAATGGAGGCAGAAATGTTGTAGGCACGTGTTCTCAGAAAGAACCCCAGGTGGTTGAAATTTCCGGAGCCCTTCACTATGGCGTTTCTCATAATCATATAGTGGTTTCGGGGCATTAAACCCCACATATCAATCAATCAACGCAACATCAGTAAAGAGCTCGTTCTGCAGAAATTCTGGCGTAGGCGTTCGTGGTTCTGAGTGAAAAATCATCTTGTTCGTGACCAAAAATTGAGAAAACTGCATATAAAACAAAGAACAAAATTTTTTGTTCTGAGTGATAATCAAAACTATGCAGGCCATTTGTATGGCAAGCAAGTCCTCCACCACACAGCTATGCGTATGCTTGGAAACAAAGTAAGGATAACTTCCTCAGGTTGGGAATGCAGGAAAAACAACTCGTGTTTAACAAACACATGCGCTGTGTATGCAGATTTCACAGCACAACATGTAATATCGCCCCAATATTGCCTAATACAAGCGTGCATTGCCATCGGGTATCACAACGCGTTATTACCAACGCGACTTTGTGGTTTAAAGCCAGCCAACCATTAAAAGGCACACACGTTACTGCGCGTATTCCCTCAAGACTACGTAGGGGGTATATAACAAGTTCTAAAACATTTTACGCACAAGGTATAAAGAAGCATGTTCTGCTGGACGGGGTTATACATCTTAACTGAGTTGCGCGAAAAAACTGAAGTACAAAAGGAAGACACCTGGACGCAGCGCACACTAACAACTGAAACTTTATTGGAGAAAATAGACAGATATATGCGGTCACGAGAACACGTGAGGTAAAAAAATGAGTAGATGAGCAGGCATCGAATCATTTTCCTTCACCGTGCGGACATCGTGTGGTGTACAGCACTCCACTGTCGTGTGGGAAGTATTATTTTGAATTCAATATTATAAATACAAATCGCAAAGCTTCTCTCAAAGGACAGCCATGCTCTAACCTGTCATGGCATTGTAGAGTGAGTGGCTGCACACCCTTATTTGATGATAGGGTAGGTAAAGCTAAATTAAGGGACAAGGTAGCGCGAGAAATTTAAGAGGCGTACCTCATCAACGAAGCTGGTGATTCATGTGCCGCGCAACCCTCGATTATGTTGGCTTGCCGCTGAGGTTGCTTTTCAGGAAATGCATCATTAATACAACCTGTCTGCTCATCTAATCATTTGCTTTACTGACACGTGTTCTCATAACCACATATATATGTCTGTTTTCTCCAATAAAGTTTCAGTTGTTAGTGTGTGTTCTGTCAAGGTGTCTTCTTTTTGTACTTCAAATTTTTCACGCAACTAAGTTAAGACAACTGATATTGCTCGTGCTTTATACTATGCTACTCTTTTTACACAGAATGCAGCCATGTGCGAAATCTTGTTTAAGACAAGACACTTTCAACTTTCTAAATTACACAGTACTACTCCACAATTATAATTGTTCAAGTAGCATCAAACAACGAAAAGTACTCATTGAATGGTTGAATTGCGCACACTGGACATGATATAGCTATGACGTTGAATTCTGAAAAACAGAGCCTAATGGTCCCCAGTTTTTTACCGTAGCAAGCCCCAATACATCAGACAAGTTTATTTGTCGGATTGCGTAAATATTTGAACATTGCTCATGAATTAAAACGTGACGTGCGTACGTTATTTTGTGTAACTATGTATACGGTTATGTGCAGTTCCTCAAGATGACCACGCGATGTTGCGAGATCTGTAACAGTAGTGTACGCATTCCAGTCGAAATTTGACCTATGTGACCCGAGCTGTAGATGGTGGAAACAAAATTATGGGCTCATCCCTGAGTTGTCCCGTTTCAATCCATGAGCACTGCACCCTGCTTTGAAGAAGCAAGCTAACAAGACATTTTCAATGCTTTTCCTTATCAAAACACGCGTAATATTTAAAAAAAAACAAGAAAATATAGGCCAAGAAAGACAATTAAAACGAGGGCTCGTAGGTCTCCATGTGATGGAGATATCCCATTGATTTTCATTTGTAATTGCGCAAGTTGTTATTTATTCTTCGTACTTCTTGAAGCTTTGAAACAAAAAATACAAAAAACATATATACATCAATGTTTTTACAAAACGTACAATAGCAAGAAACGCCCATTTTGCTTGTGTAGAGTTTTTCAATAAATAGAACCCTGTCTGGAAGAAATAGAAAAAAGAAAGTGTTGTTGTATCGCATAAAGGAAACAGCATAATCACGTAACCACAATTTCTACGAAGTTATTTACTCAAGATGCATGCAGTGCGTTGTTTTTTGAGTTACCATAATTGCGAACAGCGTGCGATGGTAATGAAAATGATTAACTTACCTTAACATTTAGCTGAGACTTATCTTTAACGGAGCTTGTTAATCTAGATAACCCATGAACACCTTAAGGCGACCACGTCCATTCAGACTGCTTGTGGGAGAAATTGTGAAGGAAAGCTTGCCCGGGTGTCCATTTTTTTGCACGAAACGTTGACAATCCAAATCTATCGGCGCACACACCCACACGCACAAAAGAACACTTCCACGTTCGTCCACAATTGCACCGCGTACAGCGAAGTGGATTCCTGAGAGCTGCGTAGTTATCTTGTGTGAATTGCAGCAGTAGTTGAACACGAAGTAGGAGCAAGATGAATGAAAAGTGACACGATCCGCACCGCATTCATGACACCGGCGAGTGAAGAAGGAACAATGGCACGGATGGATACACTGTAGGCTTGACAGTGTAACCTACATTACCCTTAAGGTCAATGATTTACGAGCTTTTCACTAAAACTAAATTTGGCGAACTAAGTTTCATTTGTTCACAAATTATGACGCAATATTATCACCATACGACTGAATGTTCGCGCAAACAATTTTTTACCTCGTTACATGAAATACGCCGCGGCATTTTCTTGTCTTCTGTGTCGACCGACTGTTGTGTGTAGAAAACGTTCGCCGAATTTTCCCCTCTCTGACTGGCTTCCTTGCACGTTCCTTACCACGCGCATTCCTTGCAAACTCGCAACCTGCGGTGCAGTTAGGTGATTTGTTTGGGACAATGGAGCTCAGCTTCCCCTCGCGGGGCCAGAAAGCTGGAGGGGTATGAACGTTGTGACAGCTATTCAGTAAAGCTGAAGTCGCTGCTTCCTGTATGCTGCACAAAGACGCGTTTAAGCCAGATTTCCATCTTATTTCTCAAGCATCTATAATAATAATATTATTATTATTATGCAATCAACCAGTCTTGAATCAATCATTTACGTAACGTATCCAGGAACAACCATAGGGTCTTTTGTGCTGGTGCACGCAAAAATGAAACAAGTTTGAAACAATACATTACAGACTGTCTACAGAAAAAGCCAGTCATTAAAGAGAGCAAAAACGCGCAAACGAAAAGAAATCAATGCACATTGGGAATAAATAAAAGATATTAATAGAATTGGAATTAGCAAGGCAATTCCAGACATGTATGCATATGTACTCAAGTTGAGAAAGACATATCGTGGTGTACAATAAATAGAAGGCTGTAAGAGAACTGGATTCTCAAGAGATATATTGTCAATAGAGAACGAAGGCCTCGCATGGCAGCACATTTATTTCGAGTAGAAAAAAAATTGCATGCTATCAAAAGAAACAACCTCTATATGCTAGTGTGCCATAGCAAACTTCGTTGGGTACACGTACCACCGTACATATTTTATAAGTAAGTGCACCACAGTGTTAGTGTTGAAAGGATATGTTCGCAAGCAGTTTTATTTATTACGCGGCTGCAACGCAGAGGGCTGTTTACTTAACGTATTGTTTCGCTGAGGCATCATGTCAGCCCTTATTCGCAGAAATGTGTCAAACGAATTGTATTCGCAAGGTAATATTTAAACTAATTCTGACGAGGCACGGGCAACCCCAACCAAATAATGACTCACCCACACAAAATAGAAGTTTCGTGAACTCAGCAGCCTACGTTAAATCTTGAGCATTTCAATACATGTGTATTGTGTATACTCAAATGTGTATCATGTGCGAGTCAGTTGCACCCTTCTGAACGTCTGCTCGTTAAGTGTTTGTGACGTGGGACTTATTTGACACTTGCAAACACTACACCAAATAAATCCTTCACTATTGCACTAGTAAAAATTTTCGATAAAAATTTATCTGCACAGCCCCGAACGTTATACGTAGCCAAAAGAAACGCAAGATGAATTTTCGCAATAAATTAGTACAACTTCAATTTTGAATTTAAGCATATAAATGTGTGTGAGTTGCATTCACATAAGTCCTTTTTTTGAAGATACTTTCTTAAACATCGCACTGCGCATAACAATACGGTAAATGACCCTTCAAAGCAATCACAGATGGTGGTAAACAAGAAGAACTGAAGTCTTGTTAAACGAAGGGAGCATATCAAAACCTTCCAATAATCAGCAGGTAGGTCCACCAATATGCAAGGTAAATAAGGTATTTCTATCGCAATTTCTTGCTGTGACTCCTAACTATGCATTATTGTGAGTAATATAGATGGCATGCGTGTTGTTTTCACAAAGAATATTTAGAATTGCTTGATCATAAAAGCGAGGTTCGAGAGCTTCAATACGTTTTTTGACCTGATACCATTCCTTCATTGTGAAACATGTCTGCTCTCATATACATTATTCATGTCGTACTAACTGCAACTTATTGTTGCAAACCTAAATTCCATGAAAAACTTGTACAAGTTGAAACACAGGAATGTATGCGTAGTTGCAACCATCACGTACCCGAAGCTGTCCCAAACAATTGCTTATTTTATTGCACTGCAAAAGACTAATATATATATATATATATATATATATATATATATATATATATATATATATATATATATATATATATAATGACATTTAACAGAGAGTAATGCCAATGAATGTACAGGGGAAGTTATTAGAACCAATGGAACGTAAATAAGGAGAAAGAAAAGTGGATGAAAAAATAACCAGCCGTGAGCAGGAATCGAACCTACGACCTTCGAATAACGCGTTCGATTCTCTAACCACTGAGCTACCACAGCGGAACCAGCCGTGAGCAGGAATCGAACCTACGACCTTCGAATAGCGCGTTCGATGCTCTAACCACTTAGCTACCACAGCGGCCTTCTCTCCATCCAGGCAGCTGTGGTAGCTCAGTGGTTAGAGCATCGAACGCGTTATTCGAAGGTCGTAGGTTCGATTCCTGCTCCCGGCTGGTTATTTTTTCATCCACTTTTCTTTCTTCTTATTTACATTCCATTGGTTCTAATAACTTCCCCTGTACATTCCTTGGCATTACTATCTGTTAGATCTCATTATTATTGTGTTAAAACACGGAAAAACGAGCCCTTAGGTATACACTTGTTTCCCTTATTTATATATATATATATATATATATATATATATATATATATATATATATATATATATATATATATATATATATATATACGACTACTGGATGAAAGAGCGCACGGGTACGGCCCGCCGCGTGCTGCAAAATCGGCGTGACAGGTCTAGTTCCAGAACCAGGCGCCACCAGGGAGGGGGACAGTTTTCACGATAGTAGGAATGGTGAGCGCATTTTACTCGGATCCTCCAAGATCACAAATAATAGATCTGGAAAAGCTACAATTTTCAAATGCTTTTAAATTAATTATAGTACCTGTGACTTTGTCGCTTCAGAAACGGTTGCTTCAAATTTGATAACTTCATTTAGAATATTTGTCCTCATCAACTGCAGTTGCCACTATTCTTTCAACACAAAATAAGATAGACTTCTCACTTCATCCAAACACGTCGTAGTATTCATACAATGCTGTATCAGATGCAACAGCCACGAAATATACTTCGCATGTGTGCGATCTCATACCATTGGACTCGAGCCTCTTTGAAATTTCAGTGACTGTAGCTTAAATGTTGGCAATTGAGCGAGCAGTTATGAAGTGAATAATATGAAAACAGTGAGACGAAAATCGCGATGAAATGCTGCAAATTGTGAACACAACTGCTTGCGTTCCTGCGCTTTTGAGTGTTTGCGTCTTTTTCCGTCCCGACGTTCTTATAATATGGGAACTTATTCAACAGTGAACACATAATCGGAACATGATGTGTGAAAATATTTTTTGTTCTCAATTTAGGGCTGATCCTGGCATTTCTGTTGTTTTTACTTCTTTTCATTTTGCATAATCAAACGACTTGACGATTGCTCCAGCTTGTGCGCCGAACTGTAAGCTTCCATGTCTATCGACCATAAAACCAGCCGGTCTTTTTATGTTAGCCTCTCCACGGGTGGCGAATCCCGATAGCACTCCAACGCGCTTGTCTTCTGGCAGTCTCCGACATGCAGTTCTGACATCCATTACTGCTTATTTTTTATACTATCTATCATCGACAAATAGGCACCTGTGCTCGCTCAAACGAAGGCACGTCATGTGCACTCGACTTCCCTACATCGACAGTGGTTTTGCGATGTGTAAACATATTAAAAACATTGTTGTCACATAACTCGGTCGTATATATATATATATATACATATATATATATGAAAGAAGTGTGTACATAAAGGCCCGTATTTCCGTGTTTTGACACAGTATCATGAGATCTAACAGACAATAATGCAAAGGAATGTGTAGGGGAAGTTATTAGAACCACTTTAAATTATCTAACGCGTAATTCGGAGAGTCGTAGGCTCAATTTCTGCTCACAAAAAGTTAGGTATATATAAATATAAATATATATATATATATACACAATTCTATATATATATATATATATATATATATATATATATATATTGTTACGGGAAGGAGACTGACTCAGAGGGGTAGTCACCGATCACCGATGTATTTACAGCCGGTTAGGCGAGTAGCGCCAGCCACACAGATTAGCTCGTGCCAGTCTATCTGCTTCGTCTTCTTCAGGTCCATGCACTGGCACGTAGCATGGCCCCCGGCGGCGGAGGCACCGTCCCGGTGCTTTAAAGGTCGTTATCTGACGCATTATTGTAGGGCTTGATCCGCGAGACGTGTACGATATCACTGGGCCGCATAGTAGATAATGATGGACAGATGGGGCTGATCTCGTAGGTGACAGGTGTTACTTGACGCAATATACGGTAGGGTCCCGTGTAATGAGACAGAAGTTTTTCGGATAGGCCCAGCCGACGATGAGGGGACCAGAGTAAAACGAGGGTACCGGGAGCGAAATGTACGTCTCTATGTTCCCCATCGTACCGACGGCATTGGTTGGTCTGTGACGCCATCAGCCGAGCGCGAGCGAGCTGACGGGCATGATCGGCTCGCGCAATCGCGTCGCGGGCATACTCGCTTGTGGACGAGGTGTGAGCCGAGATGACTGTGTCCAGTAGTAAAGTCGGCTCTCTTTTGTACAATAAGTAGAACGGCGAAAAGCCCGCTGTGTCGTGACAGGAGGAATTATACGCGAAAGTTGCGTAGTGTAAGGCAAGGTCCCAGTCTCGGTGATCGGGCGACACGTACATAGCGAGCATATTTGTTAAACTGCGGTTAAATCGTTCTGTGAGGCCGTTTGTTTGAGGGTGGTAAGCGGTTGTCAGTGTGTGTTACTTGGAACAAGAACGCAGAATGTCGGCGATGACTTGGGATAGAAATGTACGGCCATGGTCTGTGAGAAGCTGTCTCGGAGCACCGTGAATCAATATAACGTCCCATAACAAGAAGTCAGCGACGTCGGTTGCACAGCTGGTCGGTAGAGCTCGCGTAATAGCGTAGCGTGTAGCGTAGTCTGTCATAACGGCTATCCATTTCTTTCCCAATGTTGATGTGGGAAAACGACCAAGCAAGTCTAACCCAACACGGTAAAATGGTTCCGCGGGTATGTCAATTGGTTGAAGGTGGCCAGCGGGTAGCAGCGACGGTGTCTTACGACGTTGGCATAGGACACATGTGGCGACGTATCGGCGTACCGAACGAGCAAGGTTTGGCCAGAAAAAACGGCGCCGGACGCGCTCGTACGTGCGGGATACGCCAAGGTGTCCAGCCGTGGGAGCGTCGTGAAGTTCGGTGAGAACACAGTGGCGCAAATGCTTAGGCACAACAATGAGAAGGTCGGGCCCGTCTAGTCGGAAATTGCGACGGTATAGCACACCCTTTTGAATGACAAAGTAGCGGACGGAAGCATCGTTTGTGGAGGATTCCATACGGCTGATGATGTCAAGCAGCTCTGGATCACGCTTCTGTTCTTCCCCAATATTAAGGAAGTCGGACACTGACAAGATAGAGTTATCCGTGGGCTCGTGAGTGTCCTCAGGATCGTCGACAGGGTACCGGGAGAGGCAATCGGCATCACGGTGTAGGTGGCCAGATTTGTAGACCACCGAATAGGAAAACTCTTGCAGGCGCAAAGCCCAGCGACCAAGGCGGCCTGATGGATCTTTCAGAGAGTTCAGCCAGCAGAGAGTGTGGTGGTCGGTAACTACCGAAAATGGGCGTCCGTATAGATAAGGTCGAAATTTCGCCACCGCCCATACAAGAGCCAAGCACTCACGTTCTGTTATCGAATAGTTACGTTCAGGGGCGGATAGGAGGCGGCTGGCATATGCAATAACGCAATCATGGCCATGTTGCTTCTGAGCCAGCACTGCACCAATGCCATGCCCACTTGCATCTGTATGGATTTCCGTAGGGGCAGCAGGGTTGAAGTGTGCCAGAATCGGAGGGGTAGTGAAAAGAGCGACAAGTGTCGAGAACGCAGAAGCCTCTTCGGAGCCCCATGAGAACGGGACTTCTTTCTTGAGGAGCTGCGTAAGCGGCCTCGCTATGTGCGCGAAATTTTTCACGAAGCGTCGGAAGTAGGAGCATAGTCCGATAAAGCTGCGTACATCCTTCGCAGATCGGGGTACAGGAAAGTTTTTGACGGCGCTGATTTTTGCCGGGTCTGGTTGTACACCGTTAGCGTCTACTAAATGGCCAAGCACTGTGATTTGATGGCGTCCAAAGTGATATTTGGACGAGTTGAGCTGCAGGCCAGCACGACGGAAGATTCCCAGGATGGCTGAGAGGCGCTCTATGTGAGTTTCAAATGTTGGTGAAAAGACGATGACGTCGTCCAAGTAGCACAAACAGGTGGACCATTTGAATCCTCTGAGCAGGGATCCATCATTCGTTTGAAGGTGGCTGGAGCGTTACAAAGACCGAAGGGCATGACCTTGAACTGATATAGGCCATCGGAGGTGATGAATGCCGTTTTTTCACGGTCCATTTCATCTACCTCTATCTGCCAGTAGTCGGAACGAAGATCTATGGAGGAAAAATAGTGAGACCCATAGAGGCATCCAAGCGCATCATCTATTCGTGGCAGAGGGTAGACGTCTTTTTTGGTAATTTTGTTTCGGTGTCAATAATTCAATTCAATTCAATTTTATTTCATCCCAAGGATGAGGGCAGGCTCGGGAGAAAAGTGACGTTTTGTCACTTGAGGAGAACCCGAACCTCCCTAATACATGGCAAGCAACGTGGACATAAGTAAAGAAACATAAGCCATGAACATATAGGCAACGAACATAGGCCATGAGATGTTTAGCGCAGTACAAGTCGGAAGATGCACGTACAGTAATGCTATGTACAGAGACTAATGTGGGTTTGTAGTTCTGCACAAATTCCGAAGTACAATGCAAAATATGACGGAATACAAAATACTATATATATGACAACAATATTATGCATAGAAATTGCGTGTACACACATACACATAAATATACACACATATAGGCAGATTCATATACAGACACATATATATACACATACATACACACATATACACATACATACATACATACATACATATATATATATATATATATATATATATACGTACATAAATATACACACATATATACACATATATACACACACATATACATATATAGACAGTTCCATGAATGCCTGGACCACCATTTTCTCGATTTTCACGATAAAAGCACTTCCCTAATGTCACGTGCACTGCAATTCTCAAGGATTATTTTTGCCTCCAGTAATTTATTTAATAACAAAGGAACACTAAAACATAACATTTGTCGCCCAAAATTTGTTCTACAGAATGGAAGGTTCCAATGTTGTTGGTGACGAGTAGGGTACGGATTAGCATGCGTTTCTAGTTCAAAAATATCTAAGATGGCACGATTGTTATGAAAAAGAGATTGCTTATATCTTATTGCTAGGGAATACTTGTAAAGTTTGTGAATTGGGACAATATTATAGCGCTGAAACAGTTCATCTGTGTGTGCATAGCAGCCGACATTTGCTATAAACCTGATCGCTTTTTTTTGAGTCTGTATATATTATTTACGTTGGTTGCTGTCGTACTTGCTACTACCAAAAGACAATAATTTACATGCGACAAAAACAAGCTGTCATAAAGTGTTAGTTTAACAGAAACTGGAAGAAAATAACGCATTCGTGCAAGTATGCCCACACGTTTTGATAGGTTGGTAATTAGATTATTAATCTGAGGATCCCACGACATTGTGCAATTAAAAAGTACTCCTATTGTTTTAACGGTTTCCACGATTTCAACAGCCGCGCTACCTAAACGTAATCTATTGTCAAAGGAAATCACTCTCCGCGAATGAAAAACTTCAGCTTTTCTCTTTGTTGCATTAATAAGTAATGAATTTCGTTCACTCCATGTGTTTAGGCTTTCTAGCGTAATGTTTATAAGTGTGGTCATGGCAGTCATGTCGTTACCTGTAAAGAAAATGCTGCTGTCATCCGCGTAATCCACACAGAAACGCCATGCACCGTCTTTCTTGGGGACTAGCACTACAGGGAAGCCCAAGGACTGCAGGATGGCTCAATGATGTCCTTGGCGAGCATTTTGTCGACCTCACTTTGGATGATGTGACGCTCGGCCGCCGACCCCCGATATGGACGCCTATGAATAGGATGCTCATTACCAGTGTTTATGCGGTGGCTCATACCGGTAGCTTTCCCCAACGGACGGCCGCTGATGTCAAAAACGTCGATGTAGGACAGCAGAACCCGGTGGAGCTCATCGGTCTGCTGTGGCGTTAAGTTGGAAGCGATCATCGAAGTAATAGCGCTGTCGGAGCAAGTGGCAGACTGATGTTGAGCGTGGGGGTCAGAAGGGGCGGCCATCGCGAAAAAATCTACCGCATTGTCTTCTAAGGTGAAGAGCAACGCCAAAGAGATCCCTTGTGGCAAAACTTGAGGTGTCAAGCTAAAGTTGATAACTGGGAGGCACGTAGAATTTCCTGCGACAGACAGAATGGTGTGCGGTAATGTAATGCCATGGCTTATGAGAACATCGGTGATAGGGGTCAGAACATAGTCACCGTCGGGAACTGGTGGTATTGAGACGAGCTCTATGTAGGTCAGTGTCTGTGAAGGGAGGCGCGCGTGTCCCGTTGGGCAGAGGCGACTCGGCCGTTGTGTAAGAGGTACTGTTGCGGGCAAGTGTAGACGGAGCGTACTGGTCGAACAGTCTTTGAGGGCAGAATGCGCGGACGGGAAGTCGAGGCCTAAGATTACGTCGTGGGGGCATTTATCAAGGACGGTGAAGAGAACAACTGTGTGTCAATCCGCAATGCTCACACGAGCGGAGCACATTCCAACAATAGATGCTATTTCACCATCCGCAACACGGATGAACTGAGTGGTCGCAGGTGTGAGAACGTTCTTGAGCTTGCGGCGAAAATCACTCGTCATCACGGAAAATTGGGCGCCGGTGTCGACAAGAGCAGTGACATGTACGCCGTCTACTCACACGTCTATGAGGTTACGTTTTGTCGGTATCGTCAAAAGAGGATTTTTGGTCAGTCCGAGCGATGCAGCACCACCTCCGGGGGCTGCAACGCTTAGTTTTCCGTCGGAGAACCTCGTGGGAAGGCAGGGGAAGATGGTCGGCGGGGCTGTGGAGAACGAGACTGGCGACGTTGGGAAGATGGAGAGCGGGAGTAGCGGTGTTCAGAAGCAGGTTCCTGGACAAAATAGTCGCGGCTGGTCTCATGGCGATAGGCAGGACGTGCATAGAAGGAACGAGAGGACGGTTGTGCAGGAGGACCCCGGCGACTTCTGCAATGGCAAGAAATGTGCCCGATTCTGTGACACGAGAAGCATATCGGCTTGTGATCGTGTGTTCGCCATGCGGACGGATTACGGAACGTTGAGGGAGAGCCGGTCTGGAAGGGACGTGCAGGCGTGTATCGAGGCTGGTAGTCGGTGTGGGGAGGTGGTGAGATGGAGTGAATTTCCAAGCCGGCGATTTCCTGCCGGACGACTGCTTGAATGAGAGGCAACGTAATTGGCGGAGAGGGGTCAGGGGACGTTGGTCCCACCTTAGCTGGAGCAGCCGCTTCAAGCTCCCGCCTGACGATTCGCGTCAAGTTGTCACAAGTGTCTGGTGAATGATATGTGTCGAGACACGAGGACGTCGCAGTGGTGTTCGGGAGGCGCTGGAACTGATTGGAGATGCATCTGCTTTTAGCTTGTTGGAACCGGCGGCATTCTTGAATGATCGCATCAACAGATGACACATTGTTAAATACCAACAAGTTGAACGCATCTTCGGCGATACCCTTTAGGATATGGGCAACTTTTTCAGGTTCAGACATATTTTCGTCAGCTTGGCGGCATAGTGAAAGGACAGCCTGAATATAACCGATGTAGGGCTCCGTGGAAGATTGTGCGTGAGTCGACAACTCATTTTTCGCAGCTTCACGATGACCAGAGATGTTGCCAAAAAGCTCACGGATCTTTGCCTTGAAGCTATCCAGCTTGTTATGTCATGCTCGTGGTTATCAAACCGAACACGAGGGGTTCCGTCGAGATAAAAGATGACGTTTGCGAGCATAAGACTGGGATCCCACCTGTAAGTGGCGCTGACGCGTTCGTAGAGGAGGCGTAGCCACTGGTCGACGTCGGAACCCTCGCTGCCCGAGAACACGCCGGGGTCTTTGAGCGCGGGAAGCGTCACGAAAGTTGTTGCGGGCGCTGGGTTGACAGGTCGGGCAGAAGGGGGAGCGACCGGAGAAAATGTAGCCGAGTCTTGAGTGGTCATGTTGTTAGCCGCGAGGGAGCACCCGCTTCGGAGTTTCGTGGCGAGGACGGGGATCGCACAACTCCACCAAATATGTTACGGGAAGGAGACTGACTCAGAGGGTAGTCATCGATCACCGATGTAGTTACAGCCGGTTAGGCGAGCAGCACCAGCCACACAGATTAGCTCGTGCCAGTCTATCTGCTTCGTCTTCAGCTCCATGCACTGGCACGTAGCAATATATATATATATATATATATATATATATATATATATATATATATATATATATATATATATATATATATATATATATATATATATATATATATATATATATATATATATACTCTTGTTGCTCTATAAAATAAGCAGGTCACCTTTGTGTACAGATTGTGTCGAACCGTTCGGCCAAGAGGCTGTCCACCCAAGTATCACAAAACTACCAAGTGCGTTTTTTCATCACTGACCGATCGTCGCCCAGTTGTCACGTTGGAAAAAGAATCAAGGTACTGGCTCACGACTTCTTCGCGGAACCTCGAGATTCTGTTGCGTTGCAACCTATCAATTTCATTGTAACAACTACGACGATGCATCTTGGAACTGTTATCAGTTCTATAAGCCTTTGCTCAACAGCTGCACATGTTGTGACAAATATATGGCTTTTTGGACGAAAGTTCCAGCTTGCATACCAACGCTTTCACACGCAAACACACAACAAACAAGTGAGAAACACGGCGCCGCCGGCACGCTATCGCTGGTACCCTGGATGAACTACCTGCACTTGGGCGTTCATGTCGAGCTTGTGTCACACTACGCGAGCACTCGCTGAACTGGTAGTGCATGAGTTCAGCTCTAGTGGCACTGTCATCTTATTTGCCAGGAACTGGTTCATACAGTGCAAGGCAAACCGAACGGACCTTATAGCTACTCACTTAAAAGTAGCTTGTTCGCTGGGTTTATGTACTAGAAAACGCCCCCTGAAACTGTAGCGTTGTGGCAAAGTATCTTTCGTTATTTGAATGATTGTCGCCGCCATTGCTTCGAGTGGTTTCAAAAATTTAATTACTACACCAACTCGCATTACATGCGGCACATTGTCTTGCCTTGACCATTTAATAATAAATGCAGAGACAAAGATTTACACCACTGGTACTGTTGCTTCGGACATTAGTGACCACCTCCCTGTTTATGCGCTATATGAAAATCAAAGATGAATTCGAAACCGTGAGGTAGAGACATTCACTGTTCAGCGAATAACAGATAGTGGGCTGGTTGCCTTTAAAACTGAGATAATGGCCCAAGACTGGTATTCTGTCTTGGCATTAACGTCCGCCAATGAGGCATACAATGAGTTCATAGAGAAATTTATAAAAATATACGAAAGGCATTGTCCTATGAAACAAGTAAAACCACCAAAAAAAGCGAGAAAGCCATGGGTAACGAAATAACACTTAAAAATGATTTCGCGTAAAAATTCCTTGTATCATTCATTTTTGAAGTCTCGTTTGCAAATACAATTAAAGGAATTTAAAGCTTTTCGAAACCAATTAAATTGTGAGCTACAGCGTGCCAAACGAGCTTATTACGAGCAACTTTTTCTGTCCGCCTCGCAGCAGCGGCCCGATAAGACATGGAAAATAATAAACGATGTTCTTGGTCGTCGGACCAAACAAAGTGTTCCAAACAGTATACTTCATGACGGTACTGAGTTGAAAGGCGAGGACCTCGCTAATCACTTTAACCAACATTTCATTAACGCTGCTATTCCTGCTGCCTACCCCACCTGCGCTGCAACGTCGGGAATAAAACAAACTCAAGTCCTATTGTCAAAAGCATTTTCTTCCAGCCTACTGATGAATACGAAGTCTGCGCTACATTTCAATCCTTGAAAAATACTAATGCGTTAGACACAAACAACCTGCAACTAGGCCCTATTAAGCATTGTATAACTTCTATTTCTCCTGCTCTTGCTCACATATTCAATTTAACGCTTCAATCGGGCGTATTTGCACAGGCAATGAAATACGCCAGAGTTTCGGCAATATTGAAAGCAGGAAGCCCTAATGACCGCAACAACTACCGGCCAATTTCGGTGTTACCTGTGTTTTCGAAGGGGCTAAAAAAATTATACACTGTCGCATGGTCAATTTCTTCGATAAGTTTGGTATCATAACTAACGCGCAACACGGATTTAGGAAACACAGGTCAACGGAAACAGCCCTTCTGTCAATGAAGGAAACGATAATAAGGAACATAGAAAGGAAATCCTATGCGCTGGCGTTATTTATAGATTTTAGTAAGGCATTCGACTGCCTAAGTCATAACATTTTATTAGACAAACTAGAATGCTACGGAGTACGTGGTAGCTGCTTATCACTGTTTAGGTCTTACTTAAGTGACAGGTACCAGTGTGTTTACGTGAACGGTCACAGGTCGTCTTGTGTAATAAACAAATTTTGCGTGCCTCAAGGAAGCGTTTTAGGGCCGCTTTTATTTAATATCTACATTAATGACATTGTGAACCTTAATACTAATGCTGAATTTATTATATACGCTGATGACAGCACTGTCATATTGTGTGGGAACGACGTGCGCAAGTTGACAACGGATTGCAATGAACTGCTAAGAAAGTTATCTACCTGGTCTCAGCTAAATCAACTTAGGATCAACGCGAAGAAAACTAAGGTAATTATTTTTCGCTCCAAGAACAAATTGCTTCCGTTAAATAATACTATTGCTTTTGAAGGTCAAAACATTGAAATAGTTGACAGTCACAAAATCCTTGGCGTGCACTTTTCTTCACAACTTCAATCAATCAATCAATCAATCAATCAATTTATTTGGCATTCATTACAGCAAGATAATGAACACGAGGACAAGAACAAAAAGCTGCTATACAGCAGCTTGACAAAGGTCCTTGCCCCAATTCTCGACAGCCAAAAACAACCTACCATGCATTTAAACATCTCTAATTTCACATTTCTATTAAACATTTTCGGTTATCACATCTAGCAGAAAAATCATGAAACAGTGCATAACGCAAGCGGAAATAATGTAGAATAATGGAATACACAGGTTATTTCGCACAAATGAGATGTACAAAATTTGTATGCGCAATAAAGACCATTATGCATCATGTATGTAAACATCTTAACAAACTGAGAAGCTTGTATAACAGGCAAATTTTTTGATAAAAAATAACTTAACGTAACGCGCACTACTACTTTGAAGATAAGTGCTCACCCACATACCGTTTTATTGCACTTCTTGAAGATCTTTGTATGCAAATGCCATTTCTTTCAAATTCGTTGAGCAAGCGTGGCACAAGGTATGACAGACTGCTCATCCCATATTTCGTTCGCGAAAAAGGTATGAGCCATCTGTCTCTCTCCCTTATGTTATATGAGATAGCTTTAGGTATAGTCAGCTTGCATAATAACAAAAAACTATGGTTGTTGCATCGGAAGTATTTTTGGCATTTTAAAGCGAGGTTAACGTTATAGAAATTTTCGAGGGGGCAGATCTTAAGGGTGGGACATGCATGGAAATTACCTATGTGAAAAGCTCTCCTCTGTGACAGGTGTCTTATCACGATGTCGTAGTTTGCTACCTACAAAGGCCAAAGTACAGATTTATAATGCTTTATTTCATGCCCACTTAAATTATTGCGCCTTAGTGTGGAGTACAACCACTATAACTAACATACGTAAAATTCTGATGCTACAGAAGAAGATTATTCGCTATATTGATAACATAGATTATTATTCTAGCACCAGAGAAGCGTTTCCTAAGTACAACATTATTAGAATTGACAACCTTTATACTTTTCGTTTATTACATACTGCGCGATATGCTTCTGAATCCCTCAAGAACTATATAAAACAGTTGGCGTTGTTAGAACGTCGTAGAATTAATGTGAACACAAGGAACCCTGAGACATAGTCAGTTCCATATTTCAGGACGCACTACAAACATCAATCGTTGGCATATAACCTACCATCTGCTTTAAATAAATATAAAGACATTGACACGGTCAGTAAAAAAGACTTCCGCTTATATTTCGTTCACTTGTAATGTCACATACTGTGACATTCTGTGTAATTGAATTGTGCGTAACTTATGTTGTTTCTTTAACACAGTCTTCTGCTTACATGAATTTCTTGCTGTGTTATATGGCCAGTGTTTTTTCTTTTATTTTGTCCCGAATAGCTAGTATTGCTACATTGGTACGGTTTTATTATTCTGTGTTATTATTATTTATGTTTATTGCTTATGCTATAGCCGTATTTTTTTGTATGTAGCACTTTCTTTATTTATTTTTTAGCACTTTTTGTGCACATGTATTTATTTTCACTTTTTTTCCTGCAATCTTCATGCTGGAAATGTATGTAAATCGCTGTATATGTACATACGATATGGTATTCTGTTTTACTTGTTGGTTTTTTTTTTGTCTGCTTGCTGTTACTGCCCTGTATAGTCTGGTCGTTGGGTCTCGTCAAGCTACTTATGTAGCTTTTAACCCAACGCAACCATCCAGTATGTATCAACTGGTAAATAAAATTGAATTGAATTGAATTGAATTTCCTTCTACGTCAAAACACTCGGAGCTCTACAGCAAATTTAACTGCGCAGCTTAGATATGCCATGTATGCACTGTTATAACCAGTATGTGTATTCATGTTTGCAGCAGTTACGTCGGCGCGAACAGTAGCAACCTAGTACCACAGAAAATCTTGAGAGATTGATTCACTAGTGATGAAAGAATGAACTCCGGTCTGGTTTAGAACATAGTTCATCATAATAAATTTCTCATGCGAGTGAACTTTGACGAGAACTGCCAGTACTTGACACACGAGTTGACTCACGCTGTACTGTGTACCACCCGTGCCTGTCGGTGGTTTGTTTCAGGCATTCTGATTCCAGTCGCAGGAATTTCACTGCTGACATCAACTCCTTCGCGTTCATTCATGTTTGTGGTATAGAATCACAACGCAACAGAAACTACCAGCGTTTCGAAGGGGCGCAATCATAAACGCGAGAGGTTTCGTGCGCAGAGTAACTTGCTGGATGAGCGCGACCTTAGCAGCACCTCAAAGGAAGCGGAAAAAATTCATACCCACGAGTCTTTCCGCCAGGAGATAAACGAGCGTTAGTGTTTAAGGCGGAACTTAACCAGCTGACATGTGACGTCGCTAAGGTTCTCGTTTCTCGCATTCTGTGCAACTGTCCAAACTTTGCTGAGCACGTTGCTTCCTATAACTGCGAAGTCATCCCATTGAAATACGCTGCCTACACATATTGGTGGGTAATTGGTTTTCTGTGTGAATTAGTGCCCTTCTTTTAAAATCGATGGTGGCATCTAAACGCTGTGAGTTAGCGTTTGATGATTATTTCTCAAAAGGTGACGCTGCTCCCAGTGCACACTCGACAACTGCCGAAAAAGCTACAGCAGCCAAAGAAACGATTCCCAGCTGTAGTTCTGCACTACCTGAATATTACTCGTGTGCCGAAAGAACTTCTGAAAACCAATGGAGCATGATGAATGCAAGGAAATTTCGGGGGAGTTTGAACCCCCTCCCCCTTGCCTACGCCACTGAGTCTCCACGTGGAACGCGCCGCACAGTCAGAGCAAAAGCTGCAGATTGACCTCTCTGGAGACTTCTAAACAAATACTTTAGAGGTAACTACTAAAAGAACACATGCATGCTAGCAACTACGGCAAGAATAGTCATGGTAGTGTACGTTTCCTTATTATACAATTATACCTCATTCTTCAGAACCGTGTGGTACCTGCTACACGTATACAAGATATCATGGGCTTTTGTTGATGCTGTGGCTGACGAGAATGAATCTCTCCCTGAGGTTTCTGTGAAGACTTGGAGCATTGAACGAGCCACTCCTTCCTCTACTCGTTGTGTGACGACCACTCCTTGTGTCACGTCTGCTTGTTACTTTACTGTTCCAACAAAAAAAGAAACAACTAAGGGGCCCTCAAGCGTCGCCTTTGGGATTTGAGCGCTATAGTGATTTCCTCTTGCTTGTGTGCGCTTCAACCAATTTCTGCATACTTCCATTCCATAATGCTACTCTAGAAGTTTACATTGTGAATTACTACAATGTAATCGATAAATTTGAAAGTGGATTGTTTCAGTGAAGCTTTGGCGCAGGGCTGCGTTTGGTGTAAGGAAGAGTATGCTTTAAAATAGGGTCAATTATGCGCGTGAAATGTTTTCGAACTTGCAATGCACTCACTACGAAGCCCTTAGGCAAGAGGCGCTGTAACGTGTATGCTGTTCGTAGTAGGTTGCCACCTTTAACCATAAAATCGTTATGATAATCAAATGTACTGACGCCCGATGTCGCTGTAAGCTTGTACCATCTATTATTACAGCGACATTATATGTTGTATTGCGAAGCGCGGATACAAGAGACGCACATGTTTGCAAAGCATGGAAATCGCTTTCACTGCGACTCCAAGCAGAGAAAGTTATTTTCACTACACTTTCAAGCATAGGCGTGACCGTGTGGTAGATTATCTGCATGCCACGCAAAAGACCCAGCTTTGTTCTTCAACCCCACCCAACGTTTTTGTTATACTCGCATTTTTCTCAGTTTTTGGGTCACGCACAAGATGACAATTTTTCTCTCACAACAAATGACGCCGACGCCCGAAATTCTACAAAACAAGCTCCTTAATGCTATTGCGTGAAATTGCTTTATTACAAATGCTAATTCGACGCCTTAGCGAATCAAATCCACATATGGCAAGTTGGTCACAAAGTTCCAAGCATTGCCGTAGTCATGGAATACTGATCTGATGCCCAGAAGGCCAGGTTTCTATTTCCATTGCGTATTCGCAATTTTTTGTGTGTTTTATTTTCATTGCGCGATAATGGTTACGGACACCAGCGGCGGCAGTGGTGGCAGCGGCGAAAAACTACGGCATCATAATCGGCCCTTCTCATCACGGCTTTCGCTGCATAACGAACGTCTTCTTGTTCTGCATCACCATTTCCACAGAGAATCTTCCAACCGGACGGTCATTTGCCCATCCCAGGCTTTTTGGCCAGAAGTTTACACCATGAACGTTTTTCATTATTTTTAACTTCTTCTACCTAGTTCAGTGTCAATTTGCATGACAGGGAACATGGGAGCGCATGCCACGGTGCGCTCCAGCGGCTGCTCGCAGCGCGTTCATGCAAGAGTGAGCGCAACCACAGCCTCTTTTTGGTCACCTCGTGGCGAGCAAAATGACCACTCATTGCTGATATGGAACCAGCAGCTCCATTGCAACTCCTTCCCTTTTCAAGGTGATTAGGCAAGAGGCTGGTAATCGCGTTGAAGGGAGAGGCAGTCACAATTTGGCTGCTGGTTCTATCCCCATTAAAAAAACGTCCACCATAAAAATGGTGGTTTCTACCATCAACAATTTTGGTGGAATAAGGTGCTGGAAAAATTGGTGGCACATGGTGGATGATGGAGTGCTGGCAATGCGGGAGCTCGAAACGGCGTCAGAACCCACCGTGACTAGCTGCCACTGAAATCTATATAGAATCCTAATTGTATAGCAAACGCGATGCAAAAAAAGCACCCGTAAAAACATGATCTCGAAGATTTGAACGTGTCCCCTTTAGAATAGTGAATGAAGACGGTAACCACTGCACCATGCCAAGTTACAGGAAGCTTGCTTTTAAACCACCAGTGAACTTACGAACTGACCGTTCAACTTAAGTTTCGTTTGTTGCTTGCTTCAGGTAGACGGGATCGGTACCTGCTGCTAAATCGGGCAAATTTAATAAACATAAACAACTGCTGCCTACAACAATTTCCACTGCGACAATGGCAACAGCGCTATGTTTTTCTTACAATTCAGAAGGGGCAGGAAAAAAAACCGAGTGGACTGAGGAGCAACTACAGTTTACCGGATGTTACTGTCAAGTGTATTATGCGTTTCTCGCTCGCACTAAATGGCGGCATCTGCTCAGCCTTTGTGACGCCTCGAGGCTCAATCGATCGATACGGCCACACAAGTGATTGAGTAATGCGATCTTTTTTTTTCTCGCGCAACGTACAACACAGTCGTGTCAGCGCACTGCTGTAGCTCTACCGTTAGCAACAACTACATAACGGCTTGGTCAGTACGAATGCAGAGTGCAGGAAACATTATGCTATCATATTGTGTCAGTAAGCATACTAATGAACAAGTCTATTTCTCGCATAAAAGCTAGGAAAGTACCAGCGAGTGAGACAGGTGGCTGTCGGTGACGGGAAGCATACGTTTGCGAGAAGTGCTGGCACCACGTCGCATCCATGTTTCTCGCGTCTTGCGCGGACACTGTACACTCAAAAAATGCTTCATTTAGTGTAAATGTTGCCACGGCTGTGCTGTATTGTGGTTCTTACTCGTCAAAATTGTCGATGCTGGAACCCAGAAGCGCCGATAACACGTACGGGCTCGGTCCGCAGGCCAAACTTTTTGTGGAAATCATGGAGGTAGAACAGAAGGGTGAAACTAAAGCTCGCTTGGACATGTCTCGACGTATGTAGAAGGTAGAAGTTTATGCATTGTAGCGTCGCACGCAATTTGTGTACCTAAAAGTACGGCTAAAGTAATTGGTTCTGCAAGAATTGCCAGAGTAGCGTGTCTAGCGTGACGGCATCAAGTGACCGATGTATAGTGGTCCACCGTTGAAAGTTGTAATTGTGAACTGGAGCTCATTTATTTCTTGACGTTGCGTGGCGATGTAACACAATTACTGTCACTGTTCACAGCAACACCTCTAGTCCTATAAGCAACACAAAAGCACCACATTGCACATGTCAAACTGGTGCATACCTGCATGAAATGCAAACATTCACGGCCATATTCTACGCTCCACGAAAATTGAAGCGTTGTTGACACCACAGAAAAAAAACGGGCTAGACAATGTAATGAGCGGCGTTGGTTTCTTTCCACCATAAACACATTTCTCTGCACATTACAGAGT
Source organism: Rhipicephalus microplus (assembly GCF_043290135.1). Classification (NCBI taxonomy): domain Eukaryota; kingdom Metazoa; phylum Arthropoda; class Arachnida; order Ixodida; family Ixodidae; genus Rhipicephalus; species Rhipicephalus microplus. The sequence goes on from NC_134700.1 coordinate 48,734,661, forward strand.
GAAGCACCACGAATATTTAACTCCATTGGCTCTCCACGACCATCACCTTCTGCCACTACTTTTTCCACTCTCGCCGTCATCAGCCATATGACCACTACAGCTTTCACCATATCCAGTATCATTTACGCCATATCCACTCTCATTTTTACCAAATCCAGTATTATTCCACCATATCAACCAATGATACCAGCATCCATCAACCCAAGATTTCAATAGGGATATCAGCAATGAATAGTCGTTTTGTTCGCCGCGAGATGACCGGAAAGAGGCTGTGTTCGCTATCACTCTCGCATGAGCGCGCTCCCAGCAGTCACTGCGGCTCGCCAGGACATCCGCTCCAGTAATCTTTTTCGTAAAAATTGACCCTGTACTTTGCAACATTTGCATCACGAAAGTGACAATCGTATCACTAAGGAGCGTGTGCATGGTAGGTACAGAAAAAGAATGATAAACAGTGGTTTTTCATCAAGTGGTGGCGTTTCAGTTGAAATTTTCTCAGGGACACGGCCGTAACGCCAATGTTTGTTCCCGGGGAGCAAGCTTTCAGAAAATTCTTGCATTATGCATAGAAGATTCGCACGCTTTGTGGAATTTCTGGGTCACGAACATTCATGCTGACTGGCGTTTACCTCATTTAATTATACTGACCTACTTATGAGGAACTATCTCAAGACGTCATCTAGAAATAACAAAAGTCAGAAACAATCCTTACACCACAGTGAAATTTTCACTGTGTTTTTAGTGCATATACTACTGTCCTTAGAACTCACTTAGATGCACAGGGCTCTGTACCTTTCGTTTTTTTAGTTTCGGTTAGGAGAAATTTTCTCGGAAACTACCGATTGTGAAAAATTCCTGTTTCTATTTGGCATTTGTTCTTATTGATGGTAGAATTTGAATTTCATTCTAAGCGCTGACATTTCTGTAATGTTTTAGCTAAGTAAATAATTTTCCATCAATATTTTTTTAAAGGACTGCCAAAAAATGAGAACTGTTTCGAATAGGTGCACCATACTAGTTGAGTCTTTCGTTACTATGCCTGTTCAAACCAAGCACCGTTGCGCGACGCTTTGTATTGGCGATTTCGATATGTTGAATTTGTTTTCGTGCATCCAGCACATCGCAAATAGTTTTCCAGCCACTTAGCTTTCAGAATCAATTATTATTAGCCCGTTTAGCAACATGGCGATTTTCGACAGGTCTTTACGCTAACCAATGTGCATGTGTTGTCGAGAAAATGTCCTTTGCTAGCGAACTGAACAGAAGTGCGTGCCCCTCGTGCTTATGCTCGAGCAACATCAAAGTTAAGGAAGAAAAAAACATTTAGGCGAAATATCAAATAATACGTGAGCTTTGCAATACGATAGTGTTGACCAATAATCTTTGATAGAAATTTGTGCCAGCTATATAATTGAGAGCTGTTACCAGAAGTCAGAAAACTTTATTCTACAAAAAAATATTTATGAAAGTACACTGCATGTATAAAGTGTAGAGGTGGCCTTGCCAGCCAGTTTCCAGCAGTTTGGTGTCACTTGTATCGTTACATCAGACACTGGGCTGCATCTAGTGTCTGTTCTATGGGGTCGTTGTGACGCTCGCATTAGTGCGCACCTGCGAAAAAAGAGTTCTCTGCTCTATATGTCGTGCAACCACACCTGCATTTATGGAGGATGCCATAGAGTCCGACAATGATAGCACCTCAGCTTCAGGCTTTATGGAGACGATGTGTTGCGTCAGCCTGAGGAATCTGAAGCCATTCATGTATTTGCTTTGTTATTGTCCTTAACTTTTCTCCTGCATTGTAAGTGAGTAGTTGCTAACCTTTTTGCACACTCTCAGAGCTATCCTGGTTACGTTCGGGGTCCACAAGTAGCTGGGGTGCATTGGCTGGCACCGGCTACCGAGCTTCTCATCACGATAAGAAGGACACAGGAGCACTTCTTTACTCCGACTCCGGAATACCCCGAAACGTTTTAGATACGCGTGCGATATTGCTGTTTTTTGTTTTTAATTTAGCACACTATCTCCCACTATGCAAAAATGCACAAATGTACGCTTGGATGCATATATTGAAAAGTTGACCTAGCGCAGTGAGGTTGTTCGTGGAAAGAGGTGACGCTATACGAAAACGCGCATTGGACAGCTGATTTAGAGAGGATAATTCGCATTGTAAAGAACAAGGACCTGTGGTCGTGGCTCTGAACGACGATGTTAATTTCATCAGGGATAGCTTTGCCATTGTAGCTAATCGGCAAGCTATCAGAAGGCTCTTCCTTGCCACACAGCTTCTGTTGGTTATTGCCAGAAAGCTGTTGAGTATCTTTATTCTTGTCGAACATGCCACATCTTCTACCGTTTCTTCAATTTCCTTCTGCTTTTTCAAGGCTGGTAATCACTTGATCTTTTTGTTTCTTGGTTCTTGCTCCAGCTTCGCAGTACTGCCACACTCCTCCAACGACTGTTCCCCTCTTGTCCAATTCATAGCGTGAAACATTTGCTGTAGAGTATTGTTGTATATTGGTCTGTTTGATTTCGGTTCCACGATCACTGCCGCTGGTGGCGCCAGTGTTGTTTACGTATATAAGCATGCGCAAGTTTAAATAAAGGGGCTTTTGTTCCGATGGGCACTCAAGTTGTCTAGTTGTTCATTCACCGGCGGCACACGCCGCCACTACATTGGCGACGAGGACGCTCGTTTAGGAGGGAGTCTGATTTTCGTCATTTTCGCCGACCGTTTCCCGCACCATGAGTGTTTTCGGACTTGCACCACTGCCCCCGTTACTGCCCACGCCTGGCCGCCCTGCTGTTGCCTGGCCGCAATGGATCCGCATCTTCGAGAATTTTCTGCTCGCATATGGTGTTTCGGACTGTGCGCCGGACCGTCGCAAGGCTCTCCTAGTCCACAGCTTCGGCGTAGAATGTCAGCGCATATTTCACAAACTACCGCTTCAGTCTTCGGCCAACGAAAAATCCGGTGAGCCAACTACTGATACGGATTCGGGAAATGTAAAGTACACTTCTCAGACACAGCATGAAGCATCGTCGTACGATACTGCTGTCGCATCGCTGCATGCGCACTTCACGACAACAACAAATGTTGTGGTCGAAAGGCACCGGTTTGGTAGGCCATGCAGCAAGTCGGTGAAACAATCAATGAGTACATTACCACGTTACGCGAGCTGCTCTTTTCCTTCTCAGGAAGATTCCTTGTGTGACCGGTTCGTTGCGGGCGTATTATCTCGGAACTTGCGCGAGCAGTTCTGAGATTAAACGTGGGGAGGAAACGGTACAGCTTGGGGGGGGGGGGAGAATCTCTGCCTACATGCGGGGGCCCCACCACAGAGATAACTACCAGGACTTCAGCTGCTGCTCCTTCGCCTGCGCAGGCACCCAAGTCTTCTGCGTACGCTGCGCAGGCGCCTGCGTCTTCTGCGTACGCTGCACAGGCACCTACGTCTTCTCCGGCTGCGCAGGCACCTACATCTCTTTCAGCAGCGCAGGTGCACGGGTCGCCTGCTGTGACGCAGTCAGCCGAGTCTCCAGGAGCAGTCACAAAACAACGCAGGGTGCAACTACCAAGAAAGAGACTGCCACCAGAGCGTTATGGCTACATGAGAAGTTGTGCTAAAGTGAATGAAACGGACGTATGCAGTGCGGTAGATTCCTTGTGTAAACTGTTTGATTTTGTAGTACTAGATAGTTACGTTCATTGTACAGGTTCTATTTTTGTATAGTGTTTTTTTGCATATGCGCTAACACACTAAACTACTAAATCACTAATCCATATGGCTGTTTTTTAGTAAGGGAATGTGTTGTATATTGGTCTGTTTGCTTTCGGTTCCACGATCACTGCCACTAGTGGCGCCAGTGTTTGTTATGTATATAAGCATGCGCAAGTTGGAATAAAGGGGCTTTTGTTCCGATGGGCACTCAAGTTGTCTAGTCGTTCATTCACCGGTGGCACACGCCGCCACTACAAGTATTTTCTATGAACATCATCGTCTCTTCATCATTGCTAAAAGCAGCCCGACGCGTCGAATTCTGAATTAATGGCTCTACACTGTAACACGCCGTCACACCTCATGCTATGGCATTTCCTTCAACTTCAAACTGTTCTCATATTCGGATTGACTAGCATAAAAATCAGTTTCGTACTTAGAAGATGAGCATTCGCTACCTGTAATGTCTCTTTCCATTCTTTTGACAATGTCACAGTCGTGCGTAATTTCATGGAAATCAACTCCGTTGTAGTTTTCACTTTAATGTCTGGCGTAACAGCGCAGAATAGCTCGTGTCAGATACATGACCAGTTTGCGTTCAGACAGAAAATACTGCCCCTCAGTGAATGCATACACAATCTTGTCACGGTAACGTGCAACATCCTTGATTTTCTGGTCAACTGCCTTGTCTACAGTTACGTCGAGGATGTGCCTGTCCAACTGGTAGAGCTGAGCTTTTCTAGTGATAAAAACAATGACTTGCCCGTTCACCTCGCGTGCTTTGGTGTTGGAGTCCAGCAGTGGACCTGTCAGGAGTGTAAATTCTGTGAGACGCTGGCCCTCAAAGGCGCACGAACATTCCGAAGACGCTAGGCTTATGACATCGTCGTCCCGGGACGACCACTCCCGGGTTTTGCAGCACCAAATATAATGAACGAGGACACGTGGTTATGGCTCTGAACGTCGATATTTACTCTACCAAGGCTAGTTCCGCCTTCCTCTTATGTGCTTCTCTAAATCTGTCATGCCTCTTCCCAAGCCCATGCCCCATTTATTTATTTGCAACACACATCACAGGCAACAAAAAATATTTACTGAGAAAGGTGTACGAGTTCAGTTTTTTCTCACGAAAAGCCAAGCAGTGCTTCACTGCATGACAAGCAATGAAGCAGTACCTTGGTTCTGATTTTTTGTCTATATCAATATAACTATTTGCATGACATTTAATAATTTTTATATTGGTCCTGGGTCATTTATCATCAAGATGGGAATTCTGATTTTTGTTTCATTTGAATACTTTTGCACATTTAGTGTTTTTTATACTGTTTAGCAGCTTGCAACTTCAGATTACACACTGTTCACATTTTGAATATTCTAAAATATTGTTTTTTTCTTCTACAGCACTCTTTTTTGAAAAGAGGATTTCATCGTGCAAAATTAATTTGCTGCAATCTATGCTGGAGTACTTATAAAACTAGAGAATCCAATATTCTCCAGACGTATGCAAAATAAACATTTTCGCGTGGTAACGAAAGAGTTAACTACGTTTTATTAATGAACTATAGGTAACAAAATATTTTTCGAGATATTTCCAGTTGAAGAAAAAAACAACTTGACTTATTTGTAGTTGAAAAATTGACAAATACCACGTACAGTGGGAATCGATGATATGCGAAGCACGAATGCGAAACGTTGATCTGTCAATTTAAGATCAGCACAACGTTACGAGGTGGAGGTAAATGATGCCACACATGACTTCCATCTCATGATTATCGTGTTTGCATGTGTTGCTTACGTTCGTCATCTATTCACGTCACGTGATACCAAATTTAGTATGTGTGAAGCTATCGAAACGGCAGCGAGCACGCTATGAGCGGGGTATGTTGTCATATTCTAACATCACACGCGTGTCAGGATTACCATGCTTGCACTAGTCGTATATTTCGTCATTCATTGACGTCACTTGACATCACATTTGGTATGTGTGGTGCTAGCAAAACGGCCGCGAGCGCATCGTGAAGGGCCCAATATAATTCAATGTTGCGTTGACGTGCGCGTACGCTGGGCGCAGGGACGCTACGTTAGGAAAATGCAATCAATCTATAGTCTGACGCCAGGCGCTACCGGCGTCCATCGGAGTGGCTCGACGACAACCGGCGCGAAATGCGATATACTGCATTTCGCGTCGATGCGTATGCGATACACAGACAATACTGCGTCTGCCTTTTTTGTGACGGAGGGACGCTGGACGCACTGAAACACAGATGCGTCAAAGTAACGCAGCGCGGTGCGAACCTGCGAGTATATGGCAGGATCGGCGCCTGTCCTGGTAACGCTGGAGTGACGCGACGAAATGAACGCCGGCGAGCACTCGCACCGCATCACGTCTAAATGTATTGACACCGTGACTGTGGCATGTAGCCATAATCTTATATGTCACGCATCTCATGGCTATCATGTTTGCCCTAGTCACATACCTTCGTCATCGATTGAAGTCACGTAATACCAAATTTGGCATATGTGAAGCTAGCGAAAGGGCCAGGAGCACATCATGACTCTGGCATATAGTCATACTGTTACATGACACGCAAGTCGTGATTATCATGTTTGGATGTGTCATTCTTCTATGTCGTCCATTCGTGTCGCGTAATACCGAGATTGGTACATGTGAAGCTAGAAAAACGCCCGCGAGTGTATCTGAGCGTAGCTTGTAACTTAGAATTGTGACAGATTGGGCTAGTTGGTATGGCATGACAATAGTTATGACATGCGTGTCCTTCGTGTCCTTCTTGTCTCTGTGTTGTCGTTTTGGTCTCGCGCTATAACTATCGTCGCAGCATGTAGTCATGTTGTTACATGACACGCATCCTATGCTTGGATTGGAGTGGATAAACTTTTATTTGGTCCTCCAAAACACAGATCACTGTGTTGCGGGCAGCTCCCACGTGGGGACTGAGATGCCAAGCTCCTCAGCCGCCTCGCGGGCTTGGTGGACAGCCCAGAGCTGATCTGCCAAGGACGAGCTGCGGATTGCCGCCTCCCATCTGGCAGAGGTGATGTGCGATAAATGAGCGAATTTGGTGCACTGCCAGAGCATGTGTTCTAATGAAGCTATTTCCCCACAATGTGGACAAAGATTACTTGGGTATAGGTCAGGGTACATGATGTGTAACATTTTCAAAGTAGGGTACATCTGCGTTTGCAAAAGCCTTAATGTAAGTGCTTGGGGCCGGGTTAGATTTTTGTGAGGTGGAAGGAAAATCCTTCTAGACAGGTAGAAATGTTTAGTGAGCTCGTTATATGTTGTAAGAATTTCCCGGTTATCCCCTTCACCGGTAGAACGCATCCCCGGGGAGGCGCGGTTGGAGAGTTCTCGCGCCGCCTCGTGTGCTGCTTCGTTGAGATTGGGAGGGGAATCGTTGATTTGTCCAAGGTGAGCTGGGAACCAACTCAGAAGATGATGTGTTATGTTCTTGCCTTGCAGTATTTTCAGCGTTTGTTCACAGACCGTCCCCTTGGCGAAAGCCCGTAGTGCTGCCATGGAATCACTGTAGACGACTTCAATGTTATCCATCTTGAGTGCTAAGGCGATGGCCACTTGTTCCGCAATGATTAGGTCTTTCGTCCCGACCGTCGCTGAGTTGACGACATGGCCAGCCCCATCGACTACCACTGCCACAAAAGCTTTCCCATTGGCGTAGGAAGCCGCGTCAACAAATACGACCCCTCGTTCCTCGTTTGAGACTTGACGAAGTATAGTCCTGGCCCTCGCTACTCTTCTTCCGACGTTGTGTTCTGGATGCATGTTTCTTGGTATAGGAGATACCGTGATAGTCTCCCTGATGTTGTCAGGGATATCATTGTAATTGCGTCTGATTGCTATTGGGTGTTGGCCCAGCTCCTGAAGGATCATTCTCCCCGACCTTGTAGTAGATAACCTTGCAAACTGTGCTCTCTCTTGGGCTTCTGCTATTTCTTCGAGCGTGTTGTGTATGCCAAGCTCAAGCAGACGCTCGGTGCTGGTATGTATGGGTAGGCCCAGGACCTTCTTGATAACTTTCCTGAGGAGCACATTCAGTGTCTCGGACTCTGCTCTTGACCAGTTGTGCATTGCTGCCTCGTATGTGAAGTGACTTAGAACAAACGCATGCATCAACCTGATGAGGTTGTCTTCCTTGATCCCATTTCTTTTGTTGGCCACTCTGCGTATGAGGTGCACCGCACTGTCTGTTTTCCGAGTTAACTTGGCTATAGATTTGCTGTTGGCGCCGGTAGACTCTATCAGCATTCCCAGGACTTTGATGGAGTCGACCCTCTGGATGGCATCCCCTTGATTTGTACGGAGATGGATGTCTATCTGGTTTAACGGCTTCCATCCCCTGGGCTTCGGTCCCCGGCGTGCAGTCCGATAAAGCAAAAGTTCTAACTTACTCGAGGAGCACTTGAGCCCGGAAGGGCGAAGGTAGTCTTCTACGGTGTCAATCGCCTCTTGCAGAGCGCTCTCAATCTGCCCCTCGCTTCCGCCTGTGCACCAGATGGTAATGTCATCTGCATAGATGCTGTGCTTCAATCCTTCAATGCTCGATAATTTCTTTGACAGTCCAATCATGGCAATGTTGAACAGCATTGGTGAAATCACTGCCCCTTGTGGCGTGCCCCTTGCTTCTAGTTCGATTGCTGCGGTCTCGATATCTGCAATCTTCATCACGGCTTTCCGATCTGTAAGAAAGGACCATACGTAGTCATAGAAGGCTTTCCCTAGACCAAGCTTGGAAATTGCTTCGAGTATGAATGAGTGGTGGATGTTGTCAAACGCTTTTTCTAGATCTAGGCACAGAATGGCTCTCACGTCTCCGGTTTCATTGTCAATGACCTGGTGTTTGATAAGCTTCAATGCATCTTGTGTGGATAGCCCTGCCCTGAATCCAACCATATTGTGTGTATATAGGTTGTTATCTTCCAATTACTTGTTTATCCTGTGCAGTATGGCATGTTTTGCGACCTTGCCGATACATGATGTCAAGGATATTGGCCTCATGTTGTCCAAGTTAGGGGGCTTTCCTGGCTTAGGAATAAGGATCGTGCTGGCCAGCTTCCACTGCTCTGGCACCCTGCCTTCTTTCCATGCTGAATTGATCATATCCCTCAGGGTTTCAATTGAATCGTCATTAAAGTTACGCAGGGCCTTGTTTGTAATACCGTCCGGGCCAGGGGCCGACCTGCCGTTGAGATCATGCAAGGCTCTTCTGATCTCCTCGATGTTAAAGTCGCCCTCAAGACCTGGATTTGGCGTGCCCTGGTACTGTCTACTTGGTGGTGCCAAGCCTCTTTTGATTGGGAGGTACTTATGCACGAGCTGCTGAACAACTTGCTGTTCTGTAGTGCGCCCTATCTCTTTATGCAAAATTCGAGCGATAACATGCTTTTGATTTGTTTTGGTGGTGTTTTCGTTGAGGAGATGCTTTAACATATTCCATGTCTTGCCATTGCGCATCTGACCATCGACGGAGTTGCAGATTTCGTCCCATTGCTGCCTCGATAGTGCGCGACAATGTTCCTCGACTGATCTGTTTACCTCAGCTATCTTCTTCCTCAGTCTTCGGTTCAGGCGCTGACCCTTCCAACGGTTAAGTAGTGCTTGCTTTGCCTCAAGAAGATGAGCGAGCCGGCTATCCATTCTTTCAACTGGAAAATCTGTGCTAATGGCGGAGGAGACGGATTTGATGTAATCTTTAATCTGTTTGACCCACTGCTCCAAGCCTTGTCTGTGGCCATCTTGTTCCCTTTCCATCCTAATCTTCCTGAACTTATCCCAGTCTGTGAAGTGAAATTCTCTCTGCTTTTTACGCTCCACGGAGAAGGTAGTGGCAAGAATGCAGTGGTCACTCCCTAGGTCTACAGCAAGGTTCATCCACTGGGCCTTCTTGATGTTCCTTACAAATTTAGGGTCCGGGGTGGAATCCCTGCAGCAAGATGTACCAAGCCTTGTTGGTAGGCTGGGGTCTGTGATTAGGGTGAGATCAAGTTCACTGGTACTTTGCCAAAGTCGACTTCCTTTCCCAGTGTTGTACTTGTAACGCACTGTATGATGAGGGGCGTTGAAATCACCTGCTATGACGAGTGGACATTCCCCGGCGATATTAACAGCTTTCTTTAGAACCGTCTTAAACCCTTGCTTTTGTTCCTTTGGACTGCTGTATATATTAAGAATGAAAATGCTCTGACGGTTGCTGGTACCCGGCACGATCTCTATCAAGACGTGTTCCAACCGGCCTGCTTCTATCTTGAGGTCGTGGGTTACGTGCGTTAGTTTGTTGCATACGAAGGTGCAGACTCCCCTCCCTTCAGTATCCCCTATTACAGGCCGGAATCCAGGCAACGTTGCTTGCGGTGAAAGGGTGTCTTGTAATAATATAATATAAGGCTTTTCTTGGCTGCTCCTGATATACTGCTGCAGTGTTGCCTTCTTTTTAAGGTAACCTCTACAGTTCCATTGACAGATACGAAATGCTTCACGTAGCGCTGCCATCATGGTTATCACATGGGCGGCCAGAGCCTGATGCTGCACCTGTCGTCAGGTTTGGTACCACTAGTATTGGTGGCCGAAGGGGTGAGCTTGGTGCATGAGGAGGCCTTGCTGTGTTGTGCAGATATGCTTCGACCTTTGTAATGCGCAAAGTCATATGCTCTTCCAGTGCCGCCACGCTTCATTGTAGCCTACCCATCTGCTCGCTAAGATTGGCTACTATTTTGCTGAGCGTGTCAAACACCTCTTTCATATCTGGCATGGTCGTTTGGTTGGCTTCCACGTGTTCTGCCATGACTGCCCTCTTTTTCGCGGTTCTCGAGTCCCCCACGTTTTCAGCCACAGGGACATCAACTGGCTGAGGCATTGGCTGTGAAGATTGCGCGCTGGTTAGGTTAGTGAGAAGAATTTTCATTTCCTTTAACTCAGCTGATAGCCTCTCATTCGATTTTGTAAGTCTCGCGTTTTCTTGCTCTAGCTGTGCAATTCTATCATGCTCTGGCAGCTTACCTGTCATCACCTCTGCCCCGCCGTTGCGCACTCGCTCAGCCCAGCTGCCTTTCGAAGTAACTGCAGGCGTCCTCCCTGGGTGTGAAGCCGTGATCTCGAACTGAACGCCAGGCAGCTGGCCATTCGGGTGCCGCCCAGACTGATCCCGACCCTGATGGTGACCTTGAGAACTCAAGCGCCCCCGTGATTGGGAGCGGGCCTTGGGTCTAGAACCTCTTCTGGAACGTGACCTCCCCCTGGAGTGGGGCCGCCTTTCCTGTTCTTGTGTAGTATGGATGCTCTGGGTCCCGTAGGCTGGAATAAGCTGCTTGTCATTGATGTCTGGACTCGATGTGATTGATGCGTCCCGGGCTTCTGCGGCTGCTCGCGATCTTTCCCAACGTCTGCGTCTGACGACGTATGGCACTAAGAACCTGTTCTTGCACTCCTTGTCTGCCGTGGGATGGTGACCATCGCACAGCCTGCATCTTGGATTGCACTGGTGCAGGCTATCTGGGTTCTTGATCTCGCAGCCTCTGCAGATTGTTTCAGCTGGGTTCGGACAGACGTCAGACCGATGTCCCAGCTTTCCACAAACGTAACAAATATCGATGTTCTTGCGGTAAAGGGAGCACTGCAAAAGTTAAGGTCCATATCTCACGAATCTGGGCCACCTTGTGTCCTTCGAACGCTATGATGATTGTCCCGGTGTCCTTGATTCTCTTGGCCTGCAGCGCGAGCGGGTTGTTCGCGTTCACAATCTTTCGGGTCAAAATGTCCTGAGTATCGCTTACGGGGATCCCGCGAATCACTCCTTTACAAGTGTCGTGGGGTGCCGCGGCGTACGCGCTAACCTCGAAAACTTTGCCTCCAATGTCAATTTGCTTGACTTTGAGGTATCTTGAAGCTCTGTCTTGGTCCGGAGTGCTTGCCACCATAATGTTCTGCTGCAAGTTGGAACAGATGATGTCCTGCATGGCCTCTTCCTCTTTGACGCCGGCCGCCAGTACTATCGCGTCTGCCACGGCTCCAGTGCCAATTCTCGAGATATTTAATCCTCCACGTGGTCGTAGCACAATTTTGCTGAAGTCCTTAGGTAGTGGCGGCATGCGTCCAGCTCGCACAATTGTATGCTTGGTGTCATACCTACTACGACTGGCTCGAGCGTCTCCCGCAACGCCGGCCTTGGTCGAACCCTTGGCAGCAGGAACGCTAACCACGGCTTGCTTATTCCTTGAGCGTCTCGTTTCGGCTTCCTTCCAACCCATTTCTTCCGTGCAATCCTCTGGAGAGATGTCCTCTCCATCTACTTGGTATTCCATTCTCAGTTGCAGATACTCGAACGCGCAGAGCGTTGAGTCGCGTTGGCGCCGGGCCGGCGCATCGGCGACAATTGCCTCCTTGGTTAGGCCTAAATCCCCCGGTGGCGTTGCCGTGTAAAAATGTCCCAAAAAACGGTTTAAAAGTCCACTCACCGGCACAAAGGTGGTATCTGCTGATTTCTTGAGAACTTAGGCACACGATGAGAGTAAACACTTGGCGACGAATTCGTGAATACCACAGGAAAGCATTCTTGAAAGCAGGAGCCGATCTTCGCGCGTCCGCACTGGTCGGCACCTCACACACTCGCCATTTTTTTTTCACACACTCGCCATCTTATGCTTATCATGTTTGAACTAGTATCATACCTCTGTCATCCATTCACGTCCCATAATACCAAGTATGGTATAAGTGAAGCTGGTGAAATGTCTGCCAGTGCATCATGAGCGTGGCATGTAGTCATGCTGTTACATGACACGCATCTTATGATTATCATGTTCGCACCAGTCACGTACCTTCGTCATTTATTCATGTACTGTATTACCAAATTTGGTATATATGACGCTAGTGAAACGGCCGAGAGCACATCATGAGCGCAGCATTTAGTAATGTTGTTACATGACACGCATGTCATGATTTTCATGTTAGAGTCTGCCGCTTGTGTTCGCCATGCAATCATGCCATATCATATCGGTTGGGCAATATACCATGTAAACGAAACAGCCGCAAGAGATGCTTGACCATAAATTGTAAATTATGACATTCATGACATACATTTCATGATTTTCATGTTGTGACTAGTGAAAGATGTTTTTCATACAGTCATGTCATGTCATACCAAGTTTGGTATCGAGAGCTAAAAGTCGTAGATAGATAGATAGATAGACAGATAGATAGATAGATAGATAGATAGATAGATAGATAGATAGATAGATAGATAGATAGATACGCTCAAAGTCGCCGAAGTTCGCTAAGAACTGCTTCGCTTTTTAATATAGTCTGTACTGAACGATATATTTATTATAACCAGCCATGAGGTCTTCACACGATACAGCTTTTTGCTTGCCTTCTTTTCTAGGTTCCCTGGTTGTCATACTTTGTATAGCTCTATTCGCCAGACAATATCGATGCTCCCATCAAACCTTGTCGCAGGGTTGTACCTTAGTTACTTGAACCATGAAGTCTTTGTTTAAGTTAAAGAGTTTGAAAGGTGGCAGTTCTGAGGCTTTGCCATCCAAGAAACATGATTCATTGTGTTCTCTACGAGTGCCATGGTCGATTCATATTTTGTGCAGACAGTTACTCGCAATCACGATTTGTAGTAGTAGTGGGAGACCTTGCTCGCCAGCGAGGAAAAGGAGGCCCAATGGGCGCTCCTGGACCAGGCGCGGTGGGCGGCTGAGGCCAGTTGAGCCCTAAAGTAGGGGCCCCACCCGCCTGCTTCTGACCATGTTGCAGATTTTTTCACCGTAATAAACGTTATTACATCCATCTATTCTTCCATCAGAAGTCGAAGCGTGTGTATTTTAAAATATGCCATGCTTTCTATACGCTTCCTTTCATATACAACCTGGGAATATCTGTTGCCATGGCGAAAAAATTAACAATGGCGCAACTAGTGTCAAAATAATGCATGAAGCTGCATCTCCCTATGTGCATGGTACAGTAACGAGACAAGTGGACTCTGTAAACGCCATGCGCGTTTTGAAATGCGTGTGCCTTTAGGTATAAATAAAACAATTCGAGCTTGCGAGCTACCACTCTATATTTTTTTCAAATAGTCACTTGAGGTACAAAACTAAGAATATGCACTACCGGAAATAGGAGGGGTTGGGTGCTAGTCTGTTGGTTTGAAGAACCTTGTCTTTTTGACGTAATCGAATTGAGCAAGAAGTTTAGAGCACTCTATATTGTTAAGTAATGCCTTGTTTTAAACAAGCAAAAAAGTAAATTTCAGCCCCTAATGGACGCAGGACAACAAGGGTGGCGACGAGTATGAGGAGGGGCTGGTGCCCATTGGCCGTCTGCGCGAGCTGCTAGACCCCGGCGTGTTAAGCGGCTCGGTGTACCCGTCGCACGTCAGGGAGATGCGTCTCCTCGGCAAAGAGGCACACCGCTGGCTGTCACGTCTCAACGTCGGCGGTCCACAGGGCCTGGACCTGGGGTGTGGACCAATGGTACAATTCCCGTTGCTGCTGACGAATGGGCACGTGGACTCCCTAGTGGTCGCGCACTTCCTGGACCAGACGCGCTCCTTGCTTCAGAACTGGCTGAAGGACGACCACGACAATGTGCTTAACCTGAACGGCATGCTTGGTGCCACTGCGATGCTCACTGGTAAAACGTAAGCCTGTCCGCTTCGTAACTCCCTCACTGTGGCTACGTATCCCGTCAGTATTTCTGGCATATAGCCACCGTAATCATGGGTTAGAGAGAATTGACCTAGGGGGTCGGTGTTGTCACCAATAATTCTTGCTTGGAATTAGGTGTCACAATTACAAATAGCGCGAACCCAGCGTTAGCAACCCCGATTTATGGCGACTAGCTAAGAATTAGAAATTTGACTATGAGTGACAACGAATACCGTTGAAGTATTGGCCTTTTCAGTAGACAGTGATCGCATTATGACCATTGGTATCAGAAGTATTTTAATGATTCTTCCGAACGCTATCATGCACAGCCCTGTCGTGCCAGCGGCATCTGCCTCGTGGAAGTGCAAGCGTCTTGGTGTCATGAATACGATCGATTATGCTACCGCTTCAGGTGGCTCTCAAACTATATAGAGGAGGAAAGTTCAACAAACACTGGAAACTCCACAATGGAAGATGTGTCTTGGGTTTATGGTATCAAAGCAGCGATTGAGGCAGATGCAGTAGCGTCACGTCGCACAATAGTGGGGCTGATGACAACGTTGTTTTAGGGTAAGCAGGCTTGAGATGTTCTCAAGCACTTTATTTAGCTATTTGTTTAACTGTCTATTTATTTATTTCTTTGTTTATGCGAGCAGCCAACGTATCCCAAGTGGACAGTAGTGGTAGGGGGTAAGGTAAAAACTTAACAGAATATCAACAGAGTGAATGATGATGACTGGTGTGAAGTAGCCATCCTGCAGCCCATCTGTCTGTCTGTCTGTCTGTCTGTCTGTCTGTCTGTCTGTCTGTCTGTCTGTCTGTCTGTCTGTCTGTCTGTCTGTCTGTCTGTCTGTCTGTCTGTCTGTCTGTCTGTCGGTCTGCCCAGCTGTCCGTGCGTCCATCCATGCTTCTGTCCATTCATGATTCTGTCCATCCATGCATATGTTTGTACATTGTTATGCCATTGAGGCACTCATTAAATCCAACTTCATCGCTCCTACTAATGCAACCAGCGTCAAACCCAGCGAGCGAGATAGGCGGACGCTATCGTCAGCTGTGGTGTGTTTTACGCAACGCACGACAAGGCCCCTCCACGCACGGGTCTGAATGCAGCCCGTTCATGCAGTCAACATCATCTCGCCTGGCGGCACCGGTGCGCCTTACGCTATGCGTGGCAACAGCACTCGCCCATGGGTGCAATCTAGCCGGTGGTTTCTAATTGGAAGCTTCAGACGCAAGGACTAGCGGTGGTCTTCATTGGATGTTACCGACTTAAGGTAACCACCATGGTCTATAAAATAACCAACCGCCGTTTCCACTAGCAGCGCACGACCACCACGGCGTCTGAAGCCATCCCGGCTCTTCGAGCTCCCTAAGCTGTCAGCGGCAGTGCCGAATATGTATCACCTCTATTTATGCTTTACATAAAAGTTGCCTTAAGTCACCACCGCCTTGGCCGCTCTCTATCAGCTCTGTGCTGAAGCAGCCGTGAGTTGAGAAACACACGATACCCAACAGTGGTGAGAGTGGCCCATGACCTTGGTGGCACGCCATACGTAACAGTGCAGGGAAACTGTAGAATACGCCGGCGTCAGCTACCTAAATGTGGTGAGTGCCTGATGTTTTTCACTCCGTTCACCAAACTGGTCGCTTTCGCACAGGTTATAGTAGTTCAGAGAAGGGCTGTGTGAAGCATCAGAGTGAGCTTTGATGGTTTTAAGTCAAGTTGGAGTGCTGTGAAACTAAAAGTAATGTTACCTTTAGTTTAGGTAAACCAAAGGTAAACCAGTCAACACCGTTATTTCAGAAAGAACCCGTCTCTGAAGGAGGACACTGTAGGGGAAGGGCGAACGGAAGCGAAGAAATGGAGTGAGGTTCCTGAACAGCACACTGATACCACACGGGCGTTTGAGCCGCGGAAGCCGCTGATCTGCTATAAAGGCAAAAAGGAAGGGCATATTGCGGTTAATTCTAAACAAAACTTTGCTTTCGCAACAATTCGAGAGTCTGAAAAGAACATGTAGCTGTTAGAGCTGTATCTCCAGGATATTAGTGTCAATGGGAAAACCTGTCGAGGACTTCGAGACTCAGCAGCAATCTTGAACGTTGTCCGTCCTTCTTTCATGTGTCCATACATTACAGGAGAATTCGCGTGGATCAGGCAAGTCACCGAAAAGCCGAGTGCTTGCTTACCAGTCACCGCAGTTGTCATTAAAGGGTCGTTCAGTAGGTTTCGCACCGAAGTGCCTGTGCCTGCCGCGCCTCGCGATCGTTTTTCTTAACTTTTTTTTCGAATAACCCTGATCAGCTTCTCAAAGAGAAGGGTAAATCATTCTTTTCCAACTTAGCGTACATGACCCTCACGTGATCGCAAGCGCAGAGGCTTTCGCAGGAACTGATTTTTTTTCAATGTAGTGAAACATCACCTGCGAAATTGGTTTAACTGCGTGATCTTAACGGCGAGTCAATGGAGCCGGGGAATGAAAACTGTCTGTGTCAGCTACTCGGGCCACTTATAACTGAAGCAAGTGCCGCCGTCTTTGTCGGCAGAGGAAACGACGTGGCGCCCTTGGGAGTGGGCTCGAGGGGCACTACGCTCTCGCCTATAGCGGAAAGTTGGTGTGAACTGTCGAAGATTGATTGAGAAACGCACATTGGAGTAGCGTTAGGACCTCTTGATTAAAGCACCAATGGAAAGCGAAAAACCAGGAACAAAGAAAAAGAATGTTTCCTTTCATAAGAAACCAGTGCTCCTGTATTGTAGCTACACAGATGTTCAAGGTCGCAAGTATGACCGGCTCTTGGTTTTACAAAAGTATCACCGCCAAATATTGAAACTTACGGATGAAAACGCGTGGGCCGAGCATCTCGGCATAAAAAAGACCAAGGGTAGAATTTCCCTTGTGTTTATTGGCCGGATTGCTGGAAGGATACCGAAGAGTTCATGTGCTCATGCGACACTTGTCAGAGAGTGGGGATATCCACGAACAAGTGGAAGGCACCCATGAAGCTTGTGCCAATTATCACAGAACGATTCAGCGTCTTCCATTGATATCATGGGGCCATTGCCAAAGTCACGTCAACGTTGTCGCTACATCCCGATGGCCCTCTGTGTATCCACAAAATTCGCAGAAGCTAGAGCACTTAAGAAGCTCAATTCTCCTCATCTAGTGAATGCTCTGCCCTATATCGAATGCGACAAAGGTGGTGTCTTCACCAGCTGCCTTGCCTGTACCTGTTTAGGTAAATACGGAATAAAAGTAGTGCAGAGCTCGATCCATCGCCCACAATCTAATTCGGGAGAGCATATGCATTTCGTTCACAAACAGATACTTAGGGTTCTTTTCTATAAGCACAAACGCGACTGGGAAACATGTATTCTTACCGCTATGTTCGCTATGAGATCAGCTCCTCATGAAAGCAGTGGCTTAAGCCCTGCAGAGCTTGTGTATGGCCGGAGTTTGAGAATGAAATTGTGACTGCTACGCGAGTCTTGGGAATGATTTGATAAGAACACTAATGTAGTGGCGTATGTTCTAGACATGCTTCAAAGGCTTCAAAAACCAAGATCTTCTGGAAAGCCGCATGAAGGCTGCACCAGTGCTGTCGAAAGAGTACTATGACAAATTGGCGATTAAACGCACCGTTGAAGTTGGAAGTCAGCTAATGCTGCTGCGGCTGTCCAAAAAGATCAAGCTTGAGGGTAATTTGAAAGGGCCCGCCAAAGTAATATCGAAACTTTCTATACCAATTATGAAGTAAAATTAGGAAGGTGGTCAAACAAAATGTTGAACGAAATTCACCACGGTATTTTGATGAAACGACACGTTCAAAGTCAAGCGTGGTTAAATCTGCTTTTCAATGCTTCAGAGGAAGAAGGAGCAGAAATTCGGACCTCTAATGATGTAATCGAGAAGAGATCAGAGGTAATCTTGGAGCAGCTCAACCTTAAGCTAAGGTTAAGTGAAGTCCAGAAAAAGATTTTCAGGAAGCTTGTTTCCGAGTTTAAGACGTGTTTTCAGACG
Organism: Rhipicephalus microplus; assembly: GCF_043290135.1. Classification (NCBI taxonomy): domain Eukaryota; kingdom Metazoa; phylum Arthropoda; class Arachnida; order Ixodida; family Ixodidae; genus Rhipicephalus; species Rhipicephalus microplus. The sequence goes on from NC_134700.1 coordinate 48,753,091, forward strand.
ATCCCGGAAACACGATGGTGATTAAACATATCATCAAGCTAACCTGTGAGGAACCAATCCGTAGCAAGTAGTACCGTTGTTCTCTTGTGCAAAAGCAGATCATGGAAGAGGAGATTGATAAAACGCTGGAGTTGGGCGTCTACGTACCGGGTAAAAATGACTACGAATCTCCTCTCATAATGTATAAAGTGCCAGGAAAAGATTCTAGGTGTTGCATCGATTATCGGTAGAAGAAGATAGAAGGCAGAAACTCTGTCACAGTCCAAAAGCATTTCTCCATTAGACCTCGTGTGAGGGTATTGGCAAGTTCCCTTACGGAGCGTGCTAGCCGCTATGCTGCATTCATCTTTCCAGTTGATACGCATCGTCCCCCTAAGCTGAGCTTTGTATTGAGAAATACGCCCTTCTGTTTTTCATGCTTCAAGAACCGCCTTTCTCATAGCCCCTCCGAGTTCTCTCTGCCGTATCTTGAAGATGTCGCCATCTATTCAAGCATCTGGGAAGAAATGTGGAGCGCTTACGAGTCGGGCTGCACAGGTTGAATGAAGCTGGTCTTACCGCGAAACCTGCTAAATATAACCTAATGTGTGGCGAGGTGTCTTACCTGGGACACGTTGTAGCGCGCTCAGAAATTAAGGTAGCTTAATTAAGGCTTTCAGAAATCAAGGTAGCTGCCATCCTGAACTATCCACGTCCAACCACAGAACTTGAGATGAGGGCAATCTTGGACCTAATTGGATACTATCGGCATTACGTGCAAAACTACTCTAGCCCTGCCAGTCCTTTAACTGATATACTTCGAAAGCCCGAGCCGGTTTAAAGTGGCGTTGGACTAAAAATAAGAGAATGCGGTTTGCCAGCTGAAACAAGCTCAAAGCGAAAGATCTGTTTTCATTGCACCCGAATTTTCGGAGGGCTTTGTCGTTCAATGTGACGCGAGTGATCGCGCCATGGGAACTCTCTTGTGCCAGGAAGACCCCGCTGGTAACGAAAGGCCAGTTTTGTATAGAAGTCAAAAACTGAGCTGCAGGAAAGAGGCATATAGTAACTCTGAAAAAAAATGCGCTTGCCTCGTGTGGGCCGTTCAAAAGCTAGTCTGTTATGTCTTCGATTCGAGATTTGTGGTAGAAACGGACCAATGTCTTCTAATCTGGTTAATTAACGTTTCGCCTACAAGCGGCCGGTTACTGAGGTGGAGCCTGATGCTCCAACAGCACAACTTAGGTTTTGATTGATTGATTGATTGATATGTGGGGTTTAACGTCCCAAAACCACCATATGATTATGAGAGACGCCGTAGGGGAGGGCTCCGGAAATTTCGACCACCTGGGGTTCTTTAACGTGCACCCAAATCTGAGCACATGGGCCTACAACATTTCCGCCTCCATAGGAAATGCAGCCGCTACAACTGGGATTTGAACCAGTGAACTGCGGGTCAGCAGCCGAGTACCTTAGTCACTTGACCACCGCGGCGGGGCCCACACCCTATGTGTTTGCTACAAGGAAGAAAGCCAAACGCTAATGCAGACGCATTGAGCTATGTGTTTTCGTTAGTACCTTCTCCACCTTTCGGTCTTTCGCTGGCGAATCGGGGCAAAATTTCGTCCTCATCACCGCCATAGCTGAGCACTCCCGTCTAGATTGATCTTAAGGGACCTACTTCATTGCGTTGTTGCAAGGGTAATATCTTGAGTTCTCATTTCAAGAGTTCTGTGTCCCACATGTGCTCTTCATGTAGAGAGAACGAAATTTTGATAGAGACGTAGCTAGGTTTAAATAGTACAATATTGTGTCTGGTGTTCCGTCGGGTAACCGAGGGTGCTTTTCTGTGTTGTGTGTTGTCTGTTGTCGAACCGTTTTTGACATGTTGCAGAACCATCAGCAAGTGCTAAACGAAAAATTGTCAGAAGAGATGGGCAAAGCTAGTCGACATGTTTCGGAGGCAAGCCAGTGGAACTGGAATCCTTTTTCAAGAAAGAGATCTGTTCACGGAACTGAGTCTAGAGCCACATTCTACCCATAGCCCTGGAGGCGAACTTGGAGAGACCTGGTAAAAGAGCGCGCGTGACATCCGAGCCACGTGGAAGCACCTCGTCTTTCTGCCACACTGTCTGTTGGGTGGAGGGGGTGCTGTTATGCAATAAAGTCCAAATCGACCTTTATTGCTCCTGCAAATGGAACCAGCGTCACAACTAGCAAGCAAGCCATGCTGACGCTATCACCAGCTGCAGTTTGTCTTATGAAACACACGGCAAGACCCCTCCACGCACGGGTCCATTTCCAGCCTGATGATGCAGTCGACCGCATTTAGCCCGGTGGCGCCGGCACGTCTTTCGCAACGCGTGACGAAACCACATACCCATGGGTAAAATCCAGTGGAAGTTTGTGATGAGAAGCTGCGTACAGAAGTATCGCGGCTGTCTTTCACAGAGGTTGCTAACGTGAGGACACACCAGGGTCTATCAAAGAACGAAGTGGCGTAACCAGTAGCAGCAGGCGAGATCGTCAGAACGTCAGAGCAGACGACAGTATCCGAATGTCCGAAGGCATCGCGGCACTTCGAGCTCCCTCAGCTCTCGGCACCTGTTCCGAAGATATAGCGCCTCTATTTAGGCTGTACAGAAAATTTGCCTTACCCTATCGTGGCCTTGTCCACAACGTCTAGCAATTCTGCGCAGAAGCAGCCGCGAGCAGAGAAACACGTAATACCCAACAGCGGTGACAGCGGCCGGTGACCTTGGCCGCACGCTACGTAATAGCATGCGACCATGCTTACGTGCAGGCATCTTCCTGTCCGTCAATTCATGCGTGCGTCCGTCCATCTGTCCATGCGTCCGTCCATCCGTTCATACGTCCATCCGCTCGTCTGTCTGTCTGTCTGTCTGTCTGTCTGTCTGTCTGTCTGTCTGTCTGTCTGTCTGTCTGTCTGTCTGTCTGTCTGTCCATCCATCCATCCATCCATCCATCCGTCTGCCCCTGTCACACTAGAGCGCACATCGGATGAATGGGTGCATTACATCACTAATCATCATTCTCTCAGTTGGTATGCTAGCTACGCCGAATAGAAGAACAATGACGACCGACCAGGTGATGCTATAAGGAGCTTCGCGCATAAAAAAGTTTCAACGTGAAAGAAAGCGGACATTTGTGCACCCGAAAATGACGTATCTTCGCACAGCAGCACATGCACATTCGCAAAAAGCACTCATTTTCTTGTGACGAACAAAAACATCAGCCGAAAGATCAACACACGCATCTAACTTGATCCACTCGCGAATAGTAAGAAAAAAGAAAGAATTAGCGAGGACACCAGTACGACCGCAAACCTCGCGGATTTTCTGTTCGAGTGATCATTTATATGCAACGTAGTGTGGGCTCATCATGTCTAAACACTACGTCATGAGGATTAATCACAAAAGATCGAATGAAATAAGTTTATTCGCAAGAATTTTCTGCGCTGCTCAAGAAAATTTCATTCGAACTTACCTTTATGGCTGATAACACTGGATTTGTAATTGTCACTGACAAAGCGCACTGTGCGGTTGTGTGTGCGTTCAAGTGTATAGACTAGAGTTTGACAATGAGGATCCCACACTGTACAAGCATACCCAAGATTAGATCTGACATTCGTAACATACAACGCTTCTTTCAGGCATTTTGTTTTTGGTGCAGACTCGAAATTGCGTTTCACAATTTTAACACCCCATTAGCTTGGAATGCTTATTCCAAGATAAATCAGCACAAATGTGTGCAACAAACTTTTTAAAATATTCAACACGTTGAAGTTGCGCTTCTTAGGAGTTGTAGGATGAATGGAAATCTTCGTGTTTTCTGGTAGAGCTCAGGAAACGTTTTGTAACATTCAAACACGTTTCTTATTTCTCACGCCACCTTACCACAGTTTTAATATCATGTTGAACAGAAATACCATCCAAACTCTGTATTTATTTAAGAATAAGACAATAATATGCGCAAAGCCTGACGTTCGAGGTTAGTGCCTCTGAATAATCAGTAGTATAGACCAGAATGAGCAAAAGACCCGATTCCAAACCTTGCGGCACCCTGAAAGTTTCACTGATGTATGAAGAAGATAAACCATTCACCTGCACGAACTGTTTCGTAGAATTTTTAAACCATTTACCTGCACGAACTGTTTCGTAGAAATTTATCAATCGCCCAACCAACAAAGACAGATGCAGGCACACTTATAAAAAATAGTCTAGAAAATAAAGACGTGCAAAATGGCGCCAAACGCTTTTTGAAAGTAAAAAAAAAAAACCGAATCGACTTGAAAACCTTGATAATATGAGAAAGCTTCATAACTTTATCATCATGAGAAACTTTGCACAGTTCTTTAAAACATAACAGGCCAGACCTAAAACCATGATGAACTGTGCAAAAAAAGATTCTTTCCAAGCGCTTTGTAATACCGGGATATATAATGTGTTGAAGAATTCCACAGCATACACTGGCCAAAAAAATTGGCCGGCAGTTGGCAACATTATCTTTGTTTCCCAACTTTGGTAAAGGCCCAACATTTGCTGCTACCACTCAGATGGCAGTTTATGATCTTCAAGTGGTTTAGAAAATAAGACAGCTAAAATGGCGCTAAATCTTTTCGACATCTTTGCAATACGTGATTACGAATGGCATCCGGACCTGTAGCTGTGTTTGCTTCAAGTCGTTCGAGCAGAGCGCAAACACCACTAGCAGAGATAATGTTACCCATAGGTTCAAATCTCTGGGGTTTTGTATATGGCATTTCACGCTGAAGTGGTCCGGAACACACAGAATGAAAATATCTGTTTAAACAGGCCGCTTTCTCTACATCTCCAAAAAATGTTGTTTCAGCATCAGTAAAGCGCGAAATGACAACAGAGGGCGTCATATTCGATTTCACATATTCACATACCTCTTTGGGAATATTATTCAGCTTGGTTTCGAGGAAAACAAAAGAGCTTTTCTTCGCTTCTCCTAATATTTTTTTAACAGTCGACTTAGTTCAGGACGTTTTTCTTAAACATTGTGGAAAGAAAACGCTTGAAAGTGCGATATTTTAATAGTAATATTCGTTAGGCGTGCTGTAACCAAATATTCATTAACTTGCCGTGTCCCGGAAATGACATTGGAAGGTACACCACTACTGACAAAACTAGCAAGCTCAGTTTTAAAAAGTTTCCAAACTCTGGTGATATTCATCATTGAATGACTTGTAACTTAGTGAAAGACGAAGACTGGAAGATACTGCTTCATAGTTACCGTTTTCATAATAATAAATTGTGCGTGGTGATATTCTTTAACATTTTGTTTGGGCAAACAAAACTACCAACAACTGTCTCATAATGATTATTCCCAATCATCTCGCAAGTGATTCCATAAAGGGGGCACAATTACGAAAACGAAATCTAGTATGTTTGCACGAAGCCCACTGCACATTGTGAGAGAAGGAACTAACTGATGTATTGAGCGCTCCTTAATGAGCTCCTCGAGTGCCATGTTCGGGCTGCACCACAAATGCAAGGCGGGAACATGATTTATCCAGTCAACATCCGGAAGGATAATATTACATTTAATTGAATTTATTCCATTCCTAGCTAGCCAGTGCTTCAGACAAAGCTTCGAATGGCTGCACAATTTTTTAGTTATGCGGCTCATTAAACAGCCCACCGCAACGTGTTCCGCTTGTGACAGCTCAATTTTACACCACATGGCTTCATACTGAATGCTGGTAATACAGACACTCTTTTTAATCTGTTATTAACCAAAGTGAAACCTTCCAGGCTGTGAGCATTAAGATTTTTCTAATAAACATTCATGTGTGAAGCAAACGCTTCTGCGTTTTAAGTACTCTCCACGAGCCACGACTCGGTGCATAAAATATATCGGCATTCGTAGAAGGTAAAAGATCTGAAAACGCATTTTTTTATTTCTTATGCTTCCACAATTTACAACGGCAAGGTTCAATTCTAGCTAACCGTACCCTTTGCATCGAATAGAAGGCTTTCATTGTTTTTGTAACGGTTCTACGTTATCACTAGAAAAATTGTAGATAATTGTTTTCGCCCCGTATTAAGCCTATTGAAGCAAAGTCTGAACGTTTTTTGGCTCTCTTCAGCAACTGCAACCAGTTTTCTTTTTTCCAAACTAAGTTGTCGTGAGTAACTGCCGCTTATTGACAGATCAGTTCCTCAAAGATTGTGTGTCCTCGTAAGTATATATATATATATATATATATATATATATATATATATATATATATTTAAAAAAAACAAGATCTTCCTACAATGAGCCTATTCTTCGAGGTAGATAAGCGACCCACCCTGTGGACCCTTTCATTGTCCGATGACGTCACCTAGATACCCAGATGATTCATGCAGAGAGATAGCACCTCACGTTCAGGGTCTTGCCAGCTCTCGCCAGGCGCATCTTTCAATCCATACAAGACCAGGTTATTTGTGCGTGGCCTAACCCAGAGGTTTATTTGGCGCCTCTCAACTAAGTCTAACGCAGTTTAATCTCTGTCCGTGTCATCTTTTTTAGTTGTACATGCTGTTACATAGGAGTTCTGAGATTTCAGCTGTTGGGAGCTTTACTTTAACTCTTTTAGGCCACCGACGTCTCATTCAATTGCGACTAGTGGAGCCGTAAGTTCTGTAAGCTTATCGTCAGCAGCATTCTGATTAGCTCCAATGAATTTTAGTGGCTGAAGAACCTTATCCGGACCATTGTGTATTTCTGGCAGTGAACAAAATATTTTCAGAAGTTAGTGTTTTAATTCTACAGTGAACGGTCCTGGATTCATCTCAGCGTCCCCTCACAGTAATCAGCTGTCAGGAGACGTTCATGTTGAGTAGGAATGTCGACGGACGATGCTTGCATGTTTTACACGGCGCGGAGCAGTCTGGCTGCAAAGGCTTACGCACAGCACAGCTGTGCACGAGAACATTCTAATCGTGTGGGCGTGCAGGCACGGGGCGTACCTATTTGAAGATCTTTTGAAATTCGCAGACTTGGTCTCTCTCTACTGCCGCTTGTGTATTGACGCGGACATAGAAGTCATATAGCAGGCGTATAGAACTGCCGTAGACAAACTCGTTGATTGAAAAACCGTAGATTGACTTGAATTGCAGCTATAACGCCAATAAATAGTGGTAAATCGTCAAGCCACTTTGGTGATGCATGTGCCAAGAAAGAGGACTACTGATGCTTGCAAAAACACTCGACCAGCCCACTGTTTGCTTGTGAATGGCAATATCTCAAATAGAGGATGTACAATTCTGAGAAGCATGAAGAGTTCATTGAAGAGCAATGAATCAATTGCCGACCATGATCAGCGACTATATTAGATGGGCAGCAAAACTTTTTTGAATAACGCGTTCGATGCTCTAACCACTGAGCTATCACAGCGGCCTAGGGCAGCAACACTTCGCATTTCGTGTAGGACGCGAAAGATGCTGCAACTTTTGGAGCTGATTATGTCGGCGATGGATGTAGCTTCTAATGTCTAGTTTTAACCCTTGCAAGGTGGGAGATTATGGGCTAGGTCAAAGTGCACATTGTCAAAACCTGCGTCCGGCAAAACGAACGACTTCGCAGTAAAAATGAGATGGTGCTGGATCTTGGGGTGTTTACAGGAGTAATAACAGCGCACGCATTCGCGAAATTGTGTGCTTAGTTGAGGCCAAACTTAACAAATCCCGACTTCACTACACGGTGGAACGTAACGTGTTAACGAGAAACCATGATGTCTTAAGAGTGAAAGCTTCGCCTAGTTGGGGCGTGGTCATATTTGCAAGTTTTTTTCAGCCCGTGAACATAGAAAAAGGGGACAGGGTGCTTTCTGTCTACTCTGTACCGTTTTTTTTTTATTTTGGCAGCACTCTCACTGCCCTGTCTCTTTTTCGATGGCAGCGCTCTTTCTGTCTACCCTGTCCCTTTTTTTTATGTTCACCCGCTGAAAAAAATCTTGCAAACATGAAATTTTAATTTATAATAAGCGTGAAAACTGGTGCTTACAGCTAGAATGGCAATCGCCATTCATTTCTTTGTTAATCAGAGAAATGAAACAGTACTGGGGTGGAGCTTGTATTTATTTTTTGGTTATAGCTCATTAAAGTGTGGATATGAAGTATGGTATGAAACCGCGGATTGTGTAAAAAAATGCCCCCACCTTCCCGAAGAAAATCGTGAGGAAATGCGAATGCATTGCACAGCGACTATAACGGCATTGCGCGCGTGATAACCCAGCGTTAAAAAAAAAATAATGTTCTCTTTTTCTTTGACCGTGAAGCCAATAGCACCATTCGCCGCACGTGGCGGTTTTCTGTCCTGAGATACACGGTAATGCGTTTTGCAGCTTTATGTTCGGCGACAACTTTTCTTGGCACTGAAGGAAAAGCTACGGGGTGGAGCTTCTGCTAGCACTACGCGAAAAAGTCCATTTTGGCGCGCGCCTAGTAACGCTGTGGAAAGTGATGGGGCGCGCAATCAGCGTTTCATATAGACGGAAACGCCGCTTGGTGTTTGCGATACACGTAAAAAGGTGGGACTTTCTCGCGCGTTCAAAAACAAGAAGTCACAACGAATAAATAGAAGGAACAGTAAAATTTTACTAGTGGGAGCTGTCCCCTGTCTCAAATAGCTCCCCGTAGAAAATAACGAAGAAACGTTTTGTATTTAACGTTGAAAATACAGGCACTATTGTAGAACTACATTCACTGGTGATAAGATGTACGTGATGTGGCTCTGTAGCCTTCGCTCCTGTGCCAAGAAAAGTTGTCGCCGAGTACAGTAACAAGTGTGCACGGTTAAAAAATACTTTGAAGTGAACAAAACAAACAACGTTTTCGAATCGGCGTTGTCATTACACAGAGGCATCTTGAGCACACATTTCCGGTTGTTCTCAGCCAGCGAACAGTCGAGAGTGAGGCACGAGTGAACGAGAAAGTGGGGTGCATGGAGGAGAGAGAGCAAAGAGAGAGAGCAGGAGCAGCGAAGGACTGCGCCTGTCATTGGTAGTCGCCGAAAGAAAAACAACTAAAGAAGCGCTAACCACACCCCTTCGCCACTACCTCCTCTACCAGTAACCATAGCAGCGCCTCTAGAGTTTCCATTACGAAAATACGAATGCGAAAGCATGCGGGCACACTGGATGCAGCTGGATGCGCCAGACGCTTGGGCAGCTTGGGCACTGCTGCGCTCTGTGTTTATTGAGGGGACGTGCCTCGGGTATGGTGAAAGGGTACGCTGGTGGGGTCTGTCTGTGGAGCCTGCGCTTGCTTCACAGAAGCAATGTCTACAGCGGCTATCGTTCCAAAATTCTTGATCGCTGACACGGAGGAAGGAAAGGTAGGAGAGAGCATGTCAAGTCGGCGCGCTATGGCAAAAGTGAGGAGGAGATGACATCATGGCGGCCTTATTCATTGGGCCCAATAGCAGTGTTGCTATGGTTACGTGTTCCGCAGTGGAGCTGGTCTAGCAGTGAGCGGCCGTGGCTGGCGGCGGCATGTGTGCCTCCCCAGGTCTCGTGCTGAGCCGTGGCAGACAATAACTGTGCCTTGCGCCGCGTTATTGGTTACGCAGTGTTCTCCTGGGTGTTATTGTACTCTTAGCAACGTGTAAAATCCCTTTGTCCATCACGCGGTTTTAACAGTGCGTAGAACGAGTGCATATCCATGCGTCATGCGGCGAATGATGCGGATGAAGCAATCAGTGTTCAGCGAAATTGCGTTGGGCACCATGACGAAGCGGAAAGATGACAAGCGCCTTGCTGGTCAGTGACGGTTGGGCAGTGTTCCTGCTTGTGAAAACGGACGACGCTGTTGAGCCCAGCAAGACGCAATGAGGACCATGTGCACATACGTAGTTTCGTGTTCTGTGTGTACAGTGACAAGTTGCATGTGCGTTTAAAACACCTTTTCTGTTCCGCTTCGTATACTCTCCTCCAGCATTGCATGTAATCTCAACGTAACAGCAACCGCGTTCAAGTGTCACTCGCATGTTGTAGGCCCATGTGCTCAGCTTTGAGTGCACGTTAAAGAACCCCAGGTAGTCGAAATTTCCGGAGCCCTCCACTACGGCGTCTCTCATAATCATATGGTGGTTTTACGACGGTAAACCCCACATATCCATGAAATCAAGTGTCACTTGCACCGTACTCAAAGTCCCCACGGTCGCAGAAGGCTGACGCCGGTGAGTTTCACGTGGAATATGCACACAGTGGCCGGACGCTGCATCAGCCACGTGGTGGAATGCGACCATAGAAGGCGCATGACCGATCGTGTTGTCTGTGCAGTTACTGAATTAATGACATGAAAACACGCGCCGTTGTCAGTGCATCTAGCGCGCGTTCTCTTGTACTTGCTTCGCTGTCGGCGAGCTGTTACTCGCTGTTAATACTCGGACGAAATGATTTCGCCTAGCTTGTCGCGCTGGCCCAGAGTGTTGAGCCCCGTTTCATTAGTTTCGGATTGTGGCGACACGCGCGCTGCACAGCTCACGTGCTTTCCGATCCGGCGAGGGAGTCGTACCTTCTGCTTTACATTCGTATACAAACAAGAGAGGAGAATTGGCCCAGTCAATATGGTTGACTTCTGGCTTCATCGTGGCTTTACAACGAGTGACGTTAGGGCCTCTCCAACCTTTCTTTCCTTCATGATCGCTGACTTAGCGTGTCTGCGGCGTTGCCAGTATTTTGTATTCGGTACTCTTGCTTTGCATTTGATTCCTCGCTGAACAGTTCTTTGTATTCTTAAAGAGGGTGGCGGCATCACTCGTTCACTTGTTGGTCCGTTTGAAGGAATAGAAAGCTAGATACTCCTCGCAAAACAGCCACTGGATCGTTTTACGTTTTCAAAGCAAGCACATTTTTGCGAGAAAGCATACCTTTCTACTGTAGAAAAACTACGAAAGCAACTATAAGTTTGGCGTGCTGTCTTTGGACCTTCTGTACCGAAAGCTTTGAAAAGTCGCTGCAGCAACATTTATTACAGCGCCATGTGCAGCCGAAGGAAAGACTCAGACATACGTGGTCGCCGCGGGGCAGACTAGTTCAAGTTTACCGTTAATTGCATGAAGCGACTGCGTGGGTGGATAAAACCATGTGATACTACTAGCAAGTACTGACAAAATCAGGTCACATGGTCATGCTGATTGTTCGGTCTGTGAAGTTATATGCTGCTCGCGTTATTCGATGTACAGTAATTTAGGCAACTACTGCACATTGTGCCCGTATATTGACAGACGTGGTTTTTTACAGTCGGCTTAGAAGGTATATTGAAATGTAAGCTAGTCTAAGACTGGGTGAGTTCACTCATAATGAAAAAAAAAAGAAAGCGCAGCTGAAGAGGCAGTAGAGCGCATAGAAGTATTACGCAAGAAAGGTGGCAAAGAAAAAAATACCATCTAAAAATATGAAAAGTAGCGTTTGCGCATGCATATTGCTTTTTAGCATATCTCTCCAGTTGCTGAATGCGCAGCCCAACAAATAAAACATGTGTGACGATTGAACTTTTTCTTTTTCCCTGCATTTTTCTTTCTCTGCAAACGCGTTCGATAGTTTAACCTCTTCGACAGGATTTGAAAATCTGCATACATGGGCTGCATGCAGCTCGACTATACTAAATTTAGCAATTTCTGTGAAATTCTAACTCCAGACTTGCAGTTGTTATATCCAGCATGTGTCCAATGAAATTTCCTATGTTCTCATCCATGCCTTTATTCTTTTAACAGGTGTAGTTAATTTCCTCTTCCTCGACTAGCTTCTACATTAGCTAAGAAGGAAGATGTTCGAGCTTTGGAATGGGTCTCCTCGATGACTCGGGTGCACAGTGGCAGCGTGAAGGAAGAGCTGTAGTCCGGTGACGAGATGCTTTATTGTGGCATCAGGCGTCCTTCCGAAACCAAGCCCGAACCTCCGCTCTCTATTTCAGATTAGAACATCCTCCTTTCCACCCTCGGCTGAACAAAGGGTCCTCACACAAGCCAATCACACGTCGGGGCTCGCATCATCAGAATTGATTGCAGAAACGCATTGGTAAAAACCACGGTACCATATACAACACGCAAAGACATAGGTTCTCCGCGTGTCACACTCTCTTCCATACCAGGCCATGTATCGGCCGACCTCCGTCGATAGCCGTTTTCATGCTTGAGCTCAATCAGCTTTCTTATTACTCGTCGCTTCATAGAAGCTTCCTTCAGCGTGAGGCCCTGTGCGTTGACCAGGTTTGCACGTGACAGCGAGGCGCCCCGCCATCCTAACAACACTCGGTAATGACGTATAGCGCGGGAGAATAAGCTCGTGTCAATGCGGCCATTATGTCTCGGTCAGCCCAGTGGTCGCGTCCCCACGTCCTTCTCATTGGCACGCGTGCATGCCAGCAATGGCTTAAACACGGACGGCGGCGCCTGGCCTGCTTCTTGCCAGACGCTCTTAGGAGTAAGCCTTCCCCATCTAGTCCCAAACGGGGGCGAACTTAACGGCTCCGCTCGTGAACCGCGTGAACGAAGGATCCTACTTTCTTTCCTGTGCTCGGGTCTTTCGCGTTTGCCTTCGCGGAACTGATCAGCTGCATTAGTTGACGAGTCGGGAGCTGGCTCTGCGCTCTCCATCGGCCGTATTAATTGCGCTACACACAACACGCCCGTAATTGTTGCCTCATACTAACTGCTCCCCCTCTCAAGAGTGTTAATGGATACTCAATGTCTAGTAACGCTATATAAAAAAAGTTACTCAAAATGGACTCATCTCGGAGCGCGCACATGCGTGAACCGATTTTCACTTCTATCTCACCAGGAGAACTTTCGCGTCCTTCTGTGAAATAGACACAGCGACACAAATACATAATGCTTTCAAATGGTCCTCCAAAAGAAAACACTCTCGCAATGCACAGCAATTAAGAAGGCACTGAGAATGAAGTTCACAGCGCCAGTCAGTTCGAATTAGCTAGACTCAGGGGGCACGCACAGGGAATCCTGTGGCTCTTAACTTTTAAATTTACCACACCACACGGTCATTGTCCCAAAAAGTGAGACCCACTCCATGCGCCCTCCAGGCCTACATGACACTTTAAAAGAGAGTGACGGACCCAGTGCTATAGGTATACCTTATTCTCAACGGATCGCACCAAGAAAAAAATGATAATGAACATACATCACAAACACTACCTTATTTTATCTACAAAACTATTCCCACACAACACGTTTACTGCACCTAAAAGCAGTTCTACCACTTGGAGGGAAGCTGGTATCTCAACAACAACAACACAACGAAAAATGTCTTGTACAACAAACAAAATATTTTCACATCACGCCTGAACTTTTAGTCTCTCCGACCCAAATAACATCACGCATAACACTTAAACGTGCGATGCAAACTCCTGTACAGTCATTGAATTCACAAAAACTACTTGAGTGGCTACACAACAACAACGAAAGAAAAACTCAACCCTATGAAACAACAAATCGTCACCTTGCCTCAAAACAGTTGCAATCACTGAATCCAAAGATCAGCCGAGACTCGAAAGAGCATAAGCAGCCTTGTTCAGTGCGCCTTTAATATGAACAATTTCTGTCATATTTTTGGATCGCCAATGCCCACCACGTTAGCATAGCACTGGAGGGAGTAGCACAAGTCCGAAAAATCAAGGGGTCATGATCAGTCATTATTTTGACCTTTGTGCCAAATAACCATGTTCCCAATGACTCTTGCACCGACACATTTGCATACGCCTCTCGTTCAATCGTGGACCACGTTTGTTGGGACGGGCTCAATTTCCTACTGAGGAATGCAACTGGTTGTTCATGTTCACCTATACTTTGGGAAAGGCAAGCCCCGATTGCCGTTTTCGATGCATTCGTGGCCAAACAAAATGATTTTCTGGGGTCTTGTGCTGCCAACCCAGGAATCGACGCAGGGGCCTCTTTAACTAAATCAAATGCAACCTGGGCCTCCGAGTTATACGGCAGAGTGTACGAAACTCTTCAGTTGGTGAGTGCCGTCAGTGGCAACACGAGTCTTGAATAGTGCAGCACGTAGTCCCGGTAGTTTAGAAGCCCCAGCACACTCCTCAGTTCACGCTTTGAGGTAGGCGGCTTCAGTCGTTGTATAGCGCGTACTCTGTCATAGTCCGGAGCATGTATATCTGACCCCACTACATGCTCAAGATACTTTACCTGCGGCTGGGCAAACTTGCTTTTCAATGGTTTTACTTTAGACCTGCTTCCTGAATGGTTAACAATACTGCCTGCAGATGGCGCATGTGATCTTGCCCAGTTTCCAAACTAATAGTTATATCGTTAATGTATGCACACGCATACGAGCGATGATTGCTTGGCAACTCATTTACCACTCGTTGGAAAGTAGCCGCTGAATTGCGCAAACCGTAAGGCATTACCTTCCATGCATACAAGCCACTGGGCGTTGTGAAGGTTGTCAACTGTTTGTGATTCTTTATCTAGCGGTATTTGCCAATACCCGGGGGTCATGTCTAAAACTGATATGTCTTTCGCCCTAGCTATGGAGTATAAGAGCTCCGTCACATTTCCCATATGGAACTGCTCAGGATCTGTGATCGCGTTCAAGCTCCTGTGATCTACACATATTCTGATGGATCCATCCTGCTTAGCCGCACATACCACTGGATGGGCAACTGCACTCTGCACTGGGCAGATTAAGTCCCACGCTAGCAAGTCGTGCATCTGCTGCTGAATTTCCGCCATTAAAGCCATTGGTACTTTCTACATATGTGGTCGTGTTTGCTTTGTGCCGGGTGGTATGAATTTGTGCTCGCTCAGTTTACTTCGGCCATGCCGTTCAGACATAACCTCTTTGTATTCCTTAGGAATTGCATTGAGTTCTTCGCTTTGTCCTGAACTCAGGTCATTTGCCAGTGAGGTCACGCAAATTTGTTCGCAAGAGCTGATAGCCTGTGGTGTCTTCTCGATGTTTCCGAACTTGGCGTCGGCCTCGAATACGACCGCAACGTTATTAGCGCGCACGTGATATTGACGGAGCTTATTAGCAAGGACTAACCTCTCGGCCCCCGCTGCATCCACTCTAAAGTAACTGTCTGTCCGAGTTTTTCTTTTACACCCACGGGTCCTTGCCACTTCGGCTGTTGTTTGCTGCCGCCCTCTCTCTGCATGACGAGGACCCGATCCGCTACCAAAAAGTCTTTCAGTGAAGAGCGAAGGTTATGTCTCTCTCCATAGAGTTTCTGGATTTCACCGCTGCACTCGTCCATTACTTTCGCGGCCTCACTCATCTGTTGTCTGAGATTTTTCAGATATACTGCGGCCGCTTTGTTTAGTCCGATCGGAAAAGTCCACTCGCCCATCCACGATTTGCGGAGAATGCTCAGGGGTCCATGTGGTGCGCAACCATACAAAAGCTTGAACGGTGACTTCCCAGTAATCTCGTGTGCCACCTCGCGGTATGCCCACAGCAAGAAAGGCACGAATCAGTCCCATTCTCTACCGTGAGTGTCAATTACATGCCGCAGCATCCTGTTGAAAGTACCGTTCCAACGCTCTACTGTACTGTTACTTTGCGGGTCGTCGGGTGTTGCGAATCTCGTTTTCACTCCCAACCTCTCCATCAGCTCCGCGGTTGGTCTGGCAGTAAAATTTGTCCCGTGGTCACTGCATATGAGCTCAGGCGTTACGCAGCGACTAAATAAATCAATGAGCGCCTGACACGTTGCCTTAGCTGTCAATGCTCGCAGTGGAATTACCTCTGCCCATTGTGTACACAGATCCACAACGCTTAATGCATATTTATGGCCTCGTGAAAAAGATGGCTCCAGGAAACCTATGCAGTCAATATAGATTACCTCAAAAGGTGTTTGCGGTTTGTTCAGAGGCGTTATTGGCACCCGGTCGGTTTTTAGTTTCTGCGCACGCACCTGGGCACCCGTGACAGCTCTGACAATGGTGCTTTACATCGGATCCCATTGATGGCCAGTAAAATTACGCCTTAATGTGCTTCTTTGTTTTCTTTTCCAAAAACTGACCACCGCAAGGACATTCGTGTGCCAACTCCAATACCTACGTTCGGCGTGGCTTATTTACTACTAATTAAAGGCATTGTGTCCCACCCAACTGCTCTTTGTGATATAAAAACTGGTCATCTATTACCATGCCGTGTGACCCGTTTCTCGCTCGCTGCCAAGCATCGGCCAGCGAATTCTCGCTTTTTTGCTCTTGAGTGAAAAAATTCTCAGTGACCGGGCCAAGCCGCTTGCTTTCCGCCATGTTACCTTGCACCACAGAATTCTGATTTTCTGATTTCCCTTGCTCCACATTTGACGTGCAGTTAATGGCCTGCAGCTCCTATTTCTTTGCGTACCTCTCCTCACCTGTTTTCTCTTCTAACGAGGAGTTCCCCTGAACCTCAGTGTTAGCCTCCTGTCCGCAGCTAGGTAGTTTTCCCGCTGTGCGCTGCACGGCATTACAGCTAGGTTTGGAACATGGAGACACCTCTCTGACTTTCTAAGTGAAAAACTGCGCTCCAGCACAGTTTCTAGTGCTGCATTGCTCATCACCTTGTACTCCTGCAGATCACCCATCCTGCTGACAGTGGCGAAGGCACTCATATTCCTCCGGAGTAAGTAGTACAGATGCACTGGTGCTTAACTTATCAGTTACTGCACAAAGCAATGGCACATGCTGTGTAGTGCTTTCCGATGAGTGTGGGAGACGAAGAGACAGATATTTTATGTGCGCTGTAACATCCTGTCCAAAAACACCTGTTAGCTTTATGGTGCCACTCCTGTCGCGCAAAATCTCAGTGGATATTCCATTTGCTCGTATCACTGTTATATCCGCACCGGAATCAATGCGCGCTAAACAGGGTTTGTCTCCCACGAAATTCTCAGTCCTTGGGTCCCTTATCAGTGAATTGTTAATGAAAGCAGTGTGCGGCAACTGTACAGCCGAGCTCTCGACATACGTCTCACTTCGGGGGTTTTCTTAGCAATACCTGTTTTCTTAGCAATACTGCCACGTGAGGACTCACAATCTCTCAGAGTGTGGCCCCGTTTTCTGCAGCCAAAACACACCACGGAATTAGGGCTGAAATTAGCACTAGACGCCCTATTGAAAATCCCGGGTGGGTAAATGCTGGAATTGTTAGTGGATATTGTGGAAACTGTAGTGGGCATAATGACTGATTGCGGCGAGAGCGGAAAAATGACGGCAGAGGGTGGTGGTGGTAGCGAGCCAATAATGGTGACGGTTAAAAATGCCAGCTCATGGTGGCAAAGGCTTCGTGAGCAAGGTGGATGACGGTGGCATGACGGAACCTTTGTGGATGATGGTGGCATGATGGCGGCATGACGAAAAAGCACAACAGCATGTGAAATTACTTATTTGTAAAGTTTCATTATTGAATGCACGGAGTTACATGTTTATAGTCAAAAGAAACCAACGCTGCTCATTACGCCTTCTAGCACGTTTTTTTTATTCCTGTGGTGTAGGCTTGAATTTTTGTGGAGCATAGAATATGTGGCCAGGAATATGTTTACATTTCGCGCACGTACTTGCATCAACTTGACATCCGTGATGTGTTTATTTGTTGTGATGTTTAGAAGACTAGAGGTGTCACTGTGAACTTGAAAAGAAATGTTTTACATTGGCGCGCATTGTCGACAAATAAATAGGCTCCACTTTACAAAAGCCCCTTTCAATGTTAGAGCACAACACAGCGGTCATTTAATGTCGCCACGCTAGAAACAAAACTCTGGTAATTCTTGCACACTCTATTGTTTAAGCCGTACCTTCAAGTTAACAAAGCGTGTGCGAATATGCATAAACTTTCACTTTCGACATGCATCGAGATGAGCCCAAGCAAATTTGACTTTCACCCTTCTTTTCTACCACCATGATGTCCATCAAAGGTTATTCATACTAACCGAGCCCGTACAAGTGTTATCGGCGCTTCTGGGTTTTAAATACACAATTTTGACGAGTAAAAATAACAATACAGCACAGCTGCTGCATCATTTAACCTAAATGAAGCCTTCTTTATTGTGTACGGTCAGCACAGCTGCTGCATCATTTAACCTAAATGAAGCCTTCTTTATTGTGTACGGTGTGCGAGCAAGAAAGAACAAACATTGATGCGACGCGCTTGCAGCACTTCCACCAAATGTACGCCTCCTCTCACCGACAGCCACCGGTCACACTCTCCGGCACTTCACTGGCGCTTATGCGGAAACATAGAAACGTGAATTCGTATGCTTACTGAACCAATATGATAGCATGTTTCTGGCGCACTGCATTCGTTTTGGCCAAGCCGTTAGGTAGTTGTCCTTAACGACAGAGCAACAGTGGTGTGCTGGCACGACTGCGCTGTGCGTTGCGCAAAACACCTCAAATCAATTGTGTGGGCGTATATATCGAATGAGCTTGAAAGCGTCATGAAGCCTGAACTGATATCACCCTTTGGAAGGAGTGAGAAACGAATATTCAACCTGAAGTAACCGCCGATAAACTCTACCTGCTCGTCAGTCTACTGAGTTGTTTTTTCTTCTTGCGGTTGTAAACTGTAACAAAAACGTAGCGCTGTTGCCATTATCACAGCGGCAATCGTTACAGGCAGCAGTTGTTCGTGTTTATCAAATGTGCAAATTTTTGTAGCTGGTGCAGATCCCGTCCCTGCCGAGTAAAGAACAAACGGAACTGAAGTTAAACAGTGACTTTGTGACTTGACTACTTCTTTAACATCCTAGTTGCCATCCGTCAGCGTTGCGCAGTGGTTAGTGTGCTGAGTTAAAGATTCGAAGGTGGCAGGTTAGAATCCGCGCAATCGCATTTTTTGTACGGGTGTTTTCTACATCGTTCTTATACTTTTATTTTTATTATTTCTTCAGTGGCAGTTCGTCACGGTGGTTCTAACGCTGCTTCGCGCTCCAGCATTGCCGAATGGAGCACGCCATTTACCATTCGCTCCACCATGCACCACCACACACCTTGTGCCAACAACCTTTCCACCACGATAATCCACCAAAATGATAGATGGTGGAATCCACCATACCTATGGTGGACGTTTTTTTCAATAGGGCGATGGTTTGGCTGGCGGCCCATAGTTCGAATTTCCTGGCCCTGCATTGCGGCAGCTGCCCTGCCTGCCGCTGCCGAGGCTTTCTTCGAAATTGGTGGCTACTTCCGCAATATCTCTGGGCATTAACCAACCCTTTCTTCTTGCCGAGTTACCAGCGTGTGTAGATCACCAGGCATTAACTGTTTCAGCCTGTCAGCTATCAGCAACACCTGATGGCTCTCGAACGACTGCACCTCTCTACTTTTAAGATATATAGTAGGAGAACAAGGTCTCCAGGCGCGCCATCACTTGGCTCCAAGACTCGTGTGCCTCTCTTTTTATTTCCAACAACATTCGGCAGTACTCGCTCGGCGTCATCCGCAGCTCCTTTAGAACTCTTGATTTTAAATCTGAGTACGCCATTGCTTCCGCTTCAGATTGATTGGCAACCAGTGTTCGCATCTTGTTACTTAGAAATGGCAATAGAATCGTGCCCTCAGTATTCTCGCGTATGTTCAAAGCCACCAAAAGAGCGTCTACGTTCTTGAACCAGGCGGGAATCATAGCCTCATCAGTGGCCATGGGCACAAGGACTGCCTTTGGCTCCCTCGCGTACCTTCCGATACTGGTTTGCTGGTTCCGGTTGTCCGGTTTCTCTGATAAGGCATGCGACGAACTCATCTTTTCTAGCTCAAGCTTGAGCTTCAGCGCTTCGATTTCAAGCCTCAATTCTTGGGTGCGATCCGATTAACTATAGGCGTCCCTTTCTATCACATCTCTCTCTGAGTCCACTATCTTCCAGAGAGTGCCTGAACGCAAGTGCATTCAGTAAACACAAATTTAGAGGGCCCCAAGAGAGCACAAAGCAGGCCTCACCTTGCAGTGATGCGTCGCCCGATGAACCTGACAGTAGGAACTGCGTCCGTCTCGTCACCAACACTATGTGCGACGACCACTTCCGATGCAGCAGGTCCCCGCCCGATCACTTCTGTCGCTGACTGCTTTTTTACCGCTTTTTTTAGCACTTAACATACAATATTTAAAATAGGCACAGCTAAGCTAACAATGCTTTTCATAAAAAACTCTAGTCACACAGAATTACAACGTAAAGAGATCGAGACACCACCCAAGCTACTGAAAGGAAACTTTTTATAAAGCACCAAAATATACACACTGAAACAAACAGGGCCGACGTGTTGGCGATTTCATTGACATTATGACAGCAACTGAAAACATCTGCGCTGAACTGTACGTATCAGATATCAGCAATTACTCTTGCAAAAAAATAACGGTCGGATAAACAGTGCAGTTCCTCATGTACGGTACTTGGGGATTAAAACGTACCGTCAATTTTTGGGGGATAACTGGTATGCACCCCAGGTTGAAATAACCATGTAATGTCGTCATAACTATAATCTTTAAGAATAACTTTCGCTTTGATGTACACGTTCTAGTCGAAATTACGTCAATATGACTCCATCTAAAGGACATTTACACAAAAGTATGTGCGTTACGAAGACCATAATTCCTGCATTTCAATCCGTATCTAGAGACAAGGTTAGGAGTCCATACCACATACGCATCATAGAAAAACGGAAGGAAAGCACAAAAGAAATGAGGTGTACACACATTTTACATTGGTTGTAGCAGCCTGCTTTCCAATGTTACGACTACCAGTTTTGGAATCTTTAGCTATACAGCGGCCAAACGCATATTTTATTTCCGCAGCAAAACAGAAAAATGTCATTTATGGTTTTAGAAAAAAACGCTCTGAGCAACTTCTTCTGAATGTTGTGGCGAGGTAGAAAAGAAATTACAGCTTGCACACTCTCATCAGTGACACACACGTTCAGCGGTTGTAACTTCTTTGCACAGAAGCTTGTTGCAATTCACTCTAAAAATATTCTCAGCTGTTTCGAGCTAATAAACAAGTGCTGGTGCTGGGGATACGAGCTACTGTCATCAGTGTAGGAGTTTAACTTTGTGAGCACGCAGCTTCGTTCGACACAAGCAGCTTTGCAGTGCTCACAAATCCCTATGTGCTTTGGAACACTCTTTATCACAAACCCAGAAAGGTAAACAAAAGACTCAAGCGCCATCATGCTTATGTCCAGAATATCACTGGCATGTTCAACAACTTCCGTGTCTTTGCTGTTAGGAGCTCTTGCGTGGCATTTTTCGATCCCACCAGGGAAGGAGCATCGTCGATAGCATAGCTTCTAGTTCTACTAGACCGAAAGGACTGTGCAAAGTAGCAGCTTGAATAGCGCCACCATATTGCACAGCTTTTGGTACTGCATTTTTCGCCCTTAGTGTGGAGAACAAATTCTCAAAGAAATCTTCGCCAAATCAGTTGAGCAAATCGAAAAAGCCCTTCTCATCTAAGATATTGGTGCTGCAGTTCCAAAGCAATTTAACATGCTAAAATTATGCCCGTCAGCACAGACTTCTACACGTGTTTCGATCAAGAGCCTATCTTCAGGTCCGTAAAAAGAGTCACCATATCCTCTAAAATAATTATTGAGTCCTCATATTTGTGATCATTTGCTGAGAGCAAGCTCCGCTGTACATGGTGTCACTACTTTGAACCACCTATAAATGGTTTCTATGAACCACGCTGTTGCGAGCGCTTCTTCGAGCAAATCTTCCGTTTGGACCAGGAAACATAGTCCAGCAGCAGTATCATGATTTAGCAAAAAAATACAGGTGCCACTGTCATTTTCTCATAGTGTCCTGGGTCCAAGAAGATTGGTTTTAAGTGTGGTGCCACGTTTATTTGAAGTTCTAATTCTACTTCTACCAGCTTTCAAATTGGCACAAGGTTAACCTCATTCGAAGGCAGCTTGTTTTTCGACCATACTTATGGGATAAAAAATCAATTGATCACGTGTAAAGTGGTTTTTCAAGTTTTTTTAGCAACATGTCTGGTGTCTGTCCTAAAATAAAGCTTGTCATTTTGGCCAACAAGATGTCAACAAGGAACTCTCGACACAGAATGTGTCACAACTATTTCAACTGCTCTCCAGAGCGCTATATTTCCAGCACCCATGTCGCTAACGACTGCATCTAAACGAACACCGATTTCTTCACAATGCTGAATAAATTGAATCAAGTGTTCTCGAACTGCAGCACTGCTGAACGAGTTTCCAGTAAAATGATAGGCAACTGTCTCCTTCCATCTCTGTGTAACCCCACCCAGCAAGAAGCAAGTCCATGCGTTGCGACGGCAGCATGTGGCAGGGAACCGTTGGCCAAGGTACAGTTGCCCTTCCAATAAAAGCGCCAGTTGCTTGGTCAAGCACAAGCCCTGAGCTCAATTGAAATTCATCGAGAATCAATACTGCATGCCTATCATGCTCTTTTATGATGGTTATCTCAAGTATGCAACATGCATTAGGCAACAAAGGCATTGTTAATGACATTGAAAATACATGTTTTTCAAGTATAAAGAGGAAGTGTACAGTGCAGGGTGTATTTTAATTTTGCATGCAAGAAGATTATCAAGTTCTAAAATTTAGGAGGAATTGTGCCTAGTTAGAAGACCTAAAACAATAAGTGAAAGAAAGGTCCCAATATAGTGTGGAAACTTTATGAATGGCTGCTAAAACATGCACGACAAAGAGCGCAGTGGCAGGCAGTAACCCTTGAACTAACAACACTTGAAAACCTAATAAATGTTAGGTTTTACGTACGAAAACCATCATACGACCATGAAATATGCCTTAGTGGAAGGCTCTGGAAAAAAATACCACGTTTTTCTCAGGATGTAATGCTGAAAAAAATGCTCCTCAAGATCAATGTAACAAATATATTGAACTACACCATTCTTTCACCTCTAAAGCAATGGAGTGCCGAAGCTCGGGCCGGATTCCTGCTGAGAACTTGTAGTTTTAAACACGACGTTGTAAAGTTAATTCACTCGGAAAGCGTACAGCAAGCTTTCTGACAGCATTGTAGTTCATCGACCTGCAGGCCAAACGGAGCTTGAGGCCTTTCTGTATAGTCATGTAGACCATTGCTTCCCACGCATATTGGAAGTCAGCATGCCTTGTAGTTGATCTGGTGACAGGTACGTCTTCATGTTTCACATGAGTTCATGGTTTCTACGGTTTACTCTGCGTTTCTGTTGTTGCAGTGTGGAAATTTTCTGCTTCTAGTTGTTCAAGCACTCTTCCAACGTAGCTATTTTTTTGTCAAGGGCAGCTACTACTGCTTGATCAGCATCCAAACTACTGAAACTGGAGCCTGCAAAGCACAGATTGCGCAGAAAGTGACAAGAGTTTGAAAATTACACTAGTTACCCAGACTAGCAATGGAGCGAGAACCATAAGAATTCAAAGAAACAAAAAATCAGTGTCACTTCATAATATTCAGCAGGAAAATCAAAACATAACATTTGAGGACACAAAAGTGGCTGGCACTGTTGCTTAGTGAAGAGAAACAAATGGAGCTGCGCAGACAGTGGCGTACCAACTCTTTCGTGAGGAGAGTGGGTGGGCAAACAAACCTAGCCCACTTACAGGAATATATATATATATATATATATATATATATATATATATATATATATATATATATATATATATATATATATATGAAGAGCCTATAAGGAAAATCATCACAGAAGAAATGTGGAAAAATTTTCCCTAAGTTGTAACATAGCCTAGTAACAAATTCATTCTCCCGTAAGAACATAATTGAGTGGATACTGTTGTGATGAAAAGATTCGCCTTACTTGTTGGTTTACCCAGCGTGCAGCCAAGAGTGACCACTGTTTAAAGTGGGGGGGAGTCACCCCCCCGAAGTTTTGTCAGTTATGAGGGGGTGGACTTCCGCCTCCCTTGCTCCTCCGACTGATACGCTTCTATGCCTAGAAACCGTAATGCAAGTAGGTGAATTTTTTCGCGGGGGCTTGCCCTTGATCTAAAATAAAGGAAGGACAGTCAAGTGTGGTCACGCCTCACTTTGTACTCCGCGTGTGAAGGAAGAGAGACATTTTGAGCAGGAAGTGTCCAGTGTCCCACCTCCTAGCTATGTCAATGGTTAGTATTGAGCAAAGACACGGCAAATATTCTAGATTATACGTAGGGTCATCGATAGCGCTGGCTATTTCAAAGTCGGGAGAGTGCCATGATTCAACTGTTCCAGCTTTTTTGGCACAGTTGCTACAAGACGGTAGCTGATTGCGTGTCACAAGTGATAAGTGATGATGGTGTGCAGTGCGCAGCAATGTACAATGCATAACTGTACACAAAACACAGCTTGCATGTTTCTCCAACAAAATTGTATGACTACTGTCGCTTTACAAGAACGTACATACAGCAAAACATACAAAACCGGGCCTCAACACTAGGAGTGCATCCGGGCTATTAAATGCACCAATATATCAATATGTTAGAAGCGTGTACGTAATTTCGTGTAAGCTGTATTGTGTCACGCTCAAATGTGTATTGCGAGTGTGTGCGAACTGTACCACTGAACACTTAACGTTAACATCAGCTGTGCGCTCAGCAGACAAAAATCCTCAACAGGCAGCACAAAAGTTCTGCTTAGCTGTAAACGACGGATATTTTTATTACTTGTACTGAATACCAGTACAGCCCCCAAAGCTTCAAGTTAGAACAGTTGTAGCATAGGCAACTACAGATGGGCAGTGACTAATTTCAAAATGTATATGATACTGAACTGAAAGTTTACTCACACTCAACAGGCACCGTCTAAACTTGAAATAGCTGGCAGCCCGATTAGTGGGTGGCTTCCACACTTGTGCACATATGATAATTGAAACCAACAAAAACATCTAGCAGACACGTCCCTATAGACCGGATGGATGGATGGATGGATGGATGGATAGATGGATGGATGGATATGGCTGTACCCTTTAGATCTAGCTGTGGCTAGCGCCACCAAGCCGTAATACTTAATGAACCAAAAACTATATTATTTTTTTTCTTAAATAGTGAGGTTGAAGATTCGCACATTGCAGCGAAGGGTTAAATTTTCAATCGTGCCTTGACTTTAGCCACCAATCAGAAAACTTGCTTCTAGATAATTCTACCCGCTTAAAGTCTATTTTGCCCTCAGTGTCCCTAAACCCCAGTGCTTTGAAAAACTCTGCGCCATCAACCTGAACTACAGGGTGAATCCCTTTACAGAACATTACCAAGTGTTCAGCAGTTTCTTCTTCCTCTCCGCAAGCACTGCATACCGTGTCTACGCCTTCGTATTTGGCCCGATATATCTTTGTTCGCAATACTCCCGTCCTGGCCTCCAACAGTAGAGAACTACCCCGAGTATTATCACAGATCCTTTCATTGGCAATTTCCTGCTTAAAAGTTCGATAGATCGCTAGTGCGGACTTCTTAATCATGCCAATTCTCCACATATCGGTCTCGGCTTCCTTTACCTTCTTCTTAACCAATATTTCCTTTTGGTTTGGCCCCCTGATGTTTTCCAAGTATTTACCAGTCCATTTTCTGGTTCGCTTCCGCCATTTTTTATCGACATTCTTCATGTACAAGTAGCTAATTACCTTCCTAGCCCAACGCTCCTCCCCCATTTCTCTCAATCGATACTCAAAATTTATCTTGCTGCTAGTTCCCTGCCCTCAAATGATGTCCATCCCATATCACCTTGTACTCCCTGATTTGGTGTATTCCCGTGAGCTCCTAAGGCAAGCCTACCTATTCCACGTTGCTTAATTTCTAATCTTGCTTGAACTTCTGATCTCATGCACAAGACCGCATTACCGAACCTCAGACCAGGAACCATGACCCCTTTGCATATACCTCTCACAACATCATGCCTATTGTAATTCCACAGTGCCCTGTTTTTCATTACCGCTGCATTCCTGTTACCTTTAGTCGGCACGTATATTTCGTGTTCCCTTAGGCACTCGGCACCATTGCTGATCCGTACGCCCAGATATTTGTATTTATCTGTTATCTCTAGCGCAACCTCCTGTATTCTAAGCTCACTGCCTTCATCTTCATTAAAAATCATGACTGCTTATTTTTCCTTACTGAATCTGAAATCTAACCTAGCTCCCTCATAACCGCAGATGTCCACCAGTCTCTGCGAATCTTCCTTGTTTTCGGCCATTAACACTATATCATCTGCGTACATCATTGCTGGTAGTGCCTGTTCAATGAGTTTTCCTTGTTTGACGAAAGAGATGTTGAAGCCCAGTCCACTTCCCTCTAACTTGGCCTCTAATCCTTGTAGGTACATCATGAATAACAAGGTTGACAGAGGACACTCCTGCCTAAGCCCCCGTTTCACATCTGTGGGCTTAGATACCTGTTTTTTCCACTTTGTAACTACCTTGCTACTTTTATAGATCTCCTTTAAAAAAATAGTGACTACATCTTCCACGCCTAGTGTGTCTAGTATTCCCCACAATTCCTCTTGAACCATGCTATCATACGCTCCCTTGATATTGAAAAATGCTAGCCACAGGGGTCTGTGCTCCTTTTCTGCTATTTCGATGCACTGTGTCAGTGAGAAAAGATCGTCTTCCAACCTCCTGTGTTTCCGAAACCCATTCTGCAGTTCCCCCAGCACCTTTCCCCATCCTCCATTCATGCCTCAGTGTTTCCTTTATAATCTGCATCGTAAGCCTGTAGACCACTGATGTCACTGTTATAGGACGGTAGCTGTTTATGTCAGCTTTGTCCCTCTTTCCTTTATAGATCATGCTCATCCTGCTAAGTTTACATCCATCAGCAACTCCTCCACTGATTATTATTTTGCTCACTGCCTCTTTCAAAGCTTGCTTAGACTTCGGACCTATTGTCTTTATCAGCGTAATTGGAATGCCATCTGGGCCTGTTGATGTACTACTAGGAACCCTTTCCTCTGCCCTTTCCCGCTCTTGTTGTGAAATTGGAGCCATGGGGCCACTTGATTCATCCTTGTCTATTGTGGTGCATAATTCACTTCTAAGTTGAAATTTTTCTGTCACCCTTGTTCTTATATATTCAATAGCTTCAACCCCTTCTAGCCTAGCACCTTGAGTTGTAGTTATAAACCTCTGTTCTGGTTTCGTCTCATTTCTTAGGGAGCAAAGATGGGTCCAAAATTTCGCAGCTGCCTTTCTGGCTTTTTTATGTACTTCTGCCAGCCACTGGGGCTCCCTTTCTGCTAATCTTTTCATTGATCAGAAGGAATGCATCCCTTCTACAGCTTAGAATGATTTCCCAATTTTTTTCAACATCATCTGTCGGTTCACCCCGCTGCTTAGCATGTCTGTGTTCCCTAGAGGCTTCCTGACGTTTTGCTATGGCTCTCTTACCTTCCTCATCCCACCAACCTTTGGGTTTGTGTCTTCTTTTCCGGGGTGACTTGCACATGCCTTAGCAAGTTCTAGCTCAAACAGTCTAATTAGATTCGTGTATGTCCACACTGTTGTATTCTCCTCAGTGATTACTTTCTCAATTTGTTTAGTGGCTATTTCAATTTGCCTTTCTCAATAAAAATTTTCCAGTAGTTGCTCATCTCTTCTCCTTCCCACTTTCACTGCTCTTCCAAAACTTAGCTTGATACGTTTGTGATCACTACCCAGACTTCTGCAGCCACTTTCATCTATGTGCATTCCCCTGAGCTTATCATACATGCTATGTGACATCAGTGCGTAATCTATCGTCGACTGCAGCCTTCCTACCTCCCATGTTATTTGCCCTTCACACTTTTCGGTACTGTTGCAAATGATCAAATACAGCCTTGCACACACATCCATGATCATTTTGCCTGTCGGGTCGGTATACCCATCTATATCTTCTATGTGTGCATTCATATCTCCTAGTATAATTATCTTGCACTCTCCTCCTAACTCCTGAATGTCTTGATATACACTCTACAATTGCCTGGTTTTCCTCTCTGGCCTTCACTCCCGTCCACAAGTACACGAAACCAAGGAGTGTCATTTTCCCTGCCACTTTCTGTTTTAGCCATAAATGTTCTTTGCACTCCTGCTTGATCCTTTGCCAGTCTGTACTTTTATGAATGAATGCCCCAATCCCACCCCTTTTCTGCTGCCTTCTGTTCTATTACATTATTCCCATGCGTAGTCCGCATTGTTAGGAGGTTGATCCATGTCCCTGAGATGCGTTTCTACAAAACCGTATACCATCGGCCTCTCCTCCCTTAGCTGTTCTATCTTTTCCCACTTCAGCCTGTTACTACCGCCCTGCATGTTAATACACCCTATGTCTGAATTGGCTCGGCGCTCGTGGTTACGTTTATTTCTGCCCCGGACTCTACCTATCAGAGATACTGGTGCCACTTTGAAATTGTATCTGTCCATACCACCTGTAAAATAGTCTCCCTGGTTGTTTTCCTCGTTACTAGCTATCCTGCACCCCGAAGGGCCCGCTTGCCCCCTCAAAAAGTTACTGCGCGTCTTGCAAGTCGCCAACCCACCTCATGACCTAGCCATCCATCGAAGTGGATTCTGTCTCGTTGAAAACCACCCCACCTATGCACCTCTCTGTTTATTTCCACCACCTCAAAGCCTTTCTTTCGACTCATCCGCCATATCTCTTGGTTTGCGTTTACAACCGCTCTTTGCAGGTTGCTATCACGCACCGGTACCTTCGGTATCGTGCACATCGCTACCTGTACCTCAGGAGAAGTGGCACGCATGTCATCGACGCCTTTGGCCAGTGTAGTTGCTAGTCCTGCTGTATCTTCATTTGAGACATCGTTTAAACTGCCTGAAATCATCACGAGGTTTCGTCTCTCAGCTGTAGTTTTGAATTTTGTGCTCGTTTACCTCATGACTGCTTCCAGCTTGCGTCCTGGGAATGCCCCTACTGCAACCCTCTTGTCACCTCTTACGCTCTCTTTGATGGCTTCTGTGCATCGATTTAAATTCGAGTCTCCAGCGATTGTCACAAGCTGTGACTTTTCAGCTGGAGCGTCCTGCAGCTGGGGGTTATTGCACCTGTGACGCCGGCTGCTTTGTACCCTCCCAGCCCCACCACTACTTCGCTGAAGCTGGGCCTTGCGACAAATGAACCGGCTGAACCTGTTTTTTCCAAACTTGCTTGCTCTTTTTTCCCCGCAGTTATGGTTGCCAGTTTCCTACTGTTCTCTCCGTAGGCCGCTCCTCTGGTTACCTTGGGTAGTGCTTCGTCGGCGGACTTCAGTTTTCTCCCATAGCCCTCGTTTTCTCTTGCTCTGTCGCCAACGCACTCTCCAGCTCAGTGATTCTCATCAGCATGTCACTCTGGGTAACCATCATTTTCTCCATTTTTTGCTCGACCTCACATTGCCTACATTCCGCGTCAGCCTCTTCTCCTTCCGCTTCTACACTTGAGTTCACTTTCAAACCAACCCCACATCCTGAACACTTCACAGTCTTTTTAACCATGTCTTTCCGACACCAATTGTTCTATGGTTTGTCTCACTTGATAATTACAAAACTCAAGCCCTGTCCTACAAAAAACAGAAAGTCTAAGCTCTACTACCAAAAATTGAGTGTTCAATGTACGTGCACCTCCCACACGGAGTGGCAAAAGAAAAAGAAAAACAACACAAAAACAAAAATATCAAACACACACAAACCAATAAATACCTGGTGACTTACCCCCGAAAAAGTGCTACAGTAAAATACTGTGCTACAGTAAAAAGTGCTACAATAAAATAGGTGCTACAGAGATTTTAACTTCTGCCCTATAGTTATACAGACAAGCTCAAAACATGCAAAACATCTTATCTGCGCAGTTGATCGGGAGCGCTCCAAAAACACGTCCATCCACCGTGACAGTACAAACCGAAGCGCCTTCTCGACAAAGGGCGCCCTTAGTGCCGCGCACGCTCACTACAGACTGCCGTCATTGTGAGGGCACCACCGCAGACGACGCAGGCTGTGTGTCCCAGCAGCGCTGATGCGCCTTTCTTGCAGAGCACACAGACACCTCTTGCGTTACTGCAGGACGCGGACCGCATCAGGAAAGCACGCTGATGAGAGCCTCTTGCAGGCCGGATCCATGCATTGCCAGTCATAACAAGCCAAACTGCTTGCCCAACCCGTTGAAGGGTACAAAATATTGCTAATTTTGCAGTGAAAGCAGCTCAGAAAGCTTATCGGAGAGTACTAGGAGCTCGTTCAAGCTAGAAATCGGTGCGATTGCAGCTGATGATACGGGGAACTAGCCGCCAACACAAACATCACAGGACTCACGCATTTCACGGCTCGCTTTCTTGCCCTTATGATGGCACTAGCTATCCCACGCTCCTTTGCGAAGCAAAACTGACAAAAATTTCACCGTCAGGTGGCGTATTTGTGAAAAGGGTCTATACAAATCATTCAAAGTAGCACTGACCTGCTGAACAATCTTCTGAACAAGATGGCAGTGCGTCATATTCGGAACTTGAAGGTGCATCTGCAGTATGAGATTAACAATTATGGGACATTTGAAAGCAATTTGTCACTGCTATTAGCTTCTAGACAATACAATACTAAATATTTATTATATAATCTACTGAATATTTTATACTAAAAGTACTAAACTATTTTTATTGCATGCTGTAATCCTTACATATTGTTTTATTTTCCAGAATGTTTAAAGTGTCACTATCACAGAAATGTTAGTAACCACATTGAATTGTGTGTAAACCCCCCTGCAGTAATGCCACTTTGGCGTTGCAGGAACTCTGTAAATAACATAAATAAATACCATGTTCTTGAATCAGTGGCAGTGTGACGTAAAAATGATAGTCAAATTGATGAAGACCGTCGTCTTTGTTGCATCGCATTTCAGCAAACAAGCATCGACACTACCTAAAGCCTTTACACCATGCACAGGTGCATTACTTTTTTTCAGTAATAAGATTGCATGCCAAAACCCAAGTGACAATGCTTTCAATGTGCTGAACACAACACTGCAGAGCAAGACGTTGCCGATCTGCAGCACACCCCTGCAGACCATGATTGTAAAATAAATAAACCAATAGATACAAGTTACAAGCTGTTACAATGCTTTGACTAGAAGCAGCATGTGTGTTAGCTGCGTTACCTTGTGAAAAACCTAACCACGCTTGAGTGGCATCATTGCTGGCTCCATAGCATGCCAATTATAAAACATGAATGAGGGAAAAAAGCAAATTTAGAACTGCAGTAAGCAATATATGTAATAAAAACTTACCATCAAAAGTAGACTGTGTTCGAAGCACATTTGTAGCAGATGGGCTGTGTGCCTCTTCGGCTTCTGCATAATTCAAACATGTATTCTAGAATAACAAAGAGAGAAAAGGCATGAGATTTGCTTAACCACCAACTCACGTCAACAAGAGAAGCTGCTCTTAGTAGCCGAATAAAGCCGCAAAATGAGCGGGCTGAATCATTGTATTCTGGGGAATGAAAAAGAACACGCAATAATTAGAGCAAGAAAGTCATTAGCTATGCATAAACTGTGCGCGAGACCTATATGCAAGACATGTTTCAGGTTAGGGGAAGGCTGAGAAGCAATTATGGGTGATGCTGAAAACAATGAAGAAGGAGTCGCATTTTCAAGACTCGCATCCTAATTGCCTTTGAACGGACAGTTATACCATGGAGGGCTATCACGTTGTGTATTGCGTGCTTGCAGAGAAGTTTTTCGCCACTGCATACCACTTGCTTATATGCACGTCACATTGTCGTATTTAACGTTACTTGTATTAACGTCGTATTTAAATTTCAAACGATGAATAAGTTTTTCTGCACTCTCAGGTGCTAATTCACTGAGTTCATTTGATCATGCACTACAAAACTTAAATTGGACGCACATTGTGTACGAAAGTGCATATTTGAGAAGTAATCGAATGAGAATCTGAAAGCATAAAGAAACCTACGCACCATTCAAACTTCTAAAATCGAAACACTTTCACAAAATGAAATTTTATAAACAGGACCATATAATGC
Source organism: Rhipicephalus microplus (assembly GCF_043290135.1). Lineage (NCBI taxonomy): Eukaryota > Metazoa > Arthropoda > Arachnida > Ixodida > Ixodidae > Rhipicephalus > Rhipicephalus microplus. The sequence continues at coordinate 48,785,040 of NC_134700.1, forward strand.
GAAACGTTCAATTGTGTTAGCGAAAAAATAAGCCGGGTGCATCAAAAACATACTGTCTCTTTAGAACAAAGCACAAAAACACGTACACTGCTTGCTGTAACTAGACGTCTCATACATATAGAGGCATTTTCAAATTTACATATGAAGTGAAATTGATAATTGAAATATGTATCAACAAGTGCAGAAAATACCTACAAACAAGAAAAAAAGAAGCTATGAAATAACAAGACAGAACATGACAAGCCCCCATGGAGTGTCCTATTCAGTAGGGTCGTGCACATCCATGTCTTCAACTGACGCCATGACGTTTTCATGTTACTTTGGCGGTGACCTGATATTAGAAGGTTTCCTTTAGGCAAATGCAAAGAAAGCAAACTCCTTCATGAAATGGTATTTTCTTGCTACATGCATGCAAATGACAGAAAAGCAGTCGGAGAAAGTAAAAAAAAACTAGGCTGGTTCCTAAATCTCGGAATCGGTAAAACACGAAAGCGAAAGGCATCTTCACAGAGGAAGTTGAGTGTTTATTGTGCATTGTTTCACCACAAGGCGAAAAGAATGAATGAAAAAGCAACGAATCACAAAGTCACGTGATGAACGGCAAGCCGTAGATGCATGGTCTATGTAAACTGCTGGTATACCTTACATAGAAGCCCATGTCTTCAGTAGCTGGAAGCTCGTCACAACTGCCGACACGTACGTATAGAGGGGAGAACAGCTAACAAAAAAGATGAAAAATGAAATATGACGCCATAACCGGAAGTAGTAGCAACGTTGTGAATTTGTAGTAATGGTGTGAAATTGGAACTTTTCGAAATAGTGGAACTTTTATGTGCGTTTTAAACAAGCCGTTTTACTGCACCCTATGGTACGGTAATCGTATGTGTGAGAGAATAGAAAGACTAACAAGAAAGAATTAGAAGCAAAGCAGTTTTATTAGCCAAATGGTGTACTTACAACATACACCAAAAATTTCGCAGATCAAATTGTGACAAATTTTCACGAGCATAATAGCATAATGATTCGAAAACTCACGTTGCTCAATCACGGTAACCGCTGTAGCGAGGCAGGAGACTTCAGAATATCGCTTTGGCAAACGTAAAGTACAGCATCTCGTTCCTTAGCGTGTTGCATTCACCGTCACTTCAGGTAACGGCACGCCAACCGTGCCCCCGTGAAGGCAGCCGGCAGTCCCAGGAGCAGCTATCTACACTTTTGGTGAGCTAGTTCAGCTCTTAATTGCAACGTCTATAAACAGCACATAAGCAAGTGAACAAACTACGGAAGGTAAGCACGAAACCACCACGCAAAAGTGACCATGTCTAGTTTTCTCGGCAGCACCAAGCTAAACACAGCTTTGGTAGCAGACCGCCTAGATATGCACCCCCCCCCCCCATTATATAGCACTCACTCTAAGCCAAAAATGGCCAAAATGGGAGCAACGGCTGTTTTTACTCCTTCAGACCGACTGTTACTCTCCGAAAAGACCAAGCGGAACAAGATGGCCGACTTGTTCGAGAATGGGGGAGCAACTGTATTCATCTTAAGTTTGTAAGGGAGCAACGGAAGGAGGAACCGCTGTAAATGCTCTCGTCACGCAACGGTTACTCCCCGGCAGGACACCGCACACAAATATGCATGCCGCCCACATTGATATTCATGGGCCAGATTATTGTTTGTTCTGTGTGCCAAACTTCACCAAACCAAAACAGTGATTTATTTTAGCATCCGTAGATAATAAGATAGCAGCGCTGGCTGAACACAGAAGGCCTGAGAATACAGTACGGCAAATACCTAACACACGCAGCAGCAGAATGGAGAGTTGGCACGTCAAAGCGGACCGAACGCCGAAACACGTGCAAAACAACGATAAAAAAAGCCTAGACACGCCGTTCGTCCGCGAAGTAAGGGCGTCAAAGTCGATCAAGCACCGAAAGACGTGCATGAGAAGCCCCCTCCCCCCGCCCCCGCCCAGATATATCGGAGAAAAAAAAAAAGCGGACCCAGACGCGCTTCTCATCAGCCATACACTTAGTAGCACGCTTCACCGTGTAGTTTGAGGGCAGAATGACAAATATGCGCCATCTGCGCCCGCACGACAAGTGTGGCGCTGGTGTAGAAAACGATGTAGGTTACAAAGTAATTTTTATTCAGTGTTTATGTTGACTAAATAAAATAAAAAAGCACTAAATAAAAATTACACTCAACTTTTTATATTTATTTATGAGTTTTAGTGTGCCTCAGTTTTTTTTAATAATTGTATTAGGAGAACACACTGAAATTATTGCGCTGACGCCTGTGCTGCCACTGCTCGACGTTTTTTTTTTTTCGGCGCAACCAGGTTCGCGTTCGCACTACTTACTCATTTTCATATGGTCTGTGGTTGGCGAGCACATGGACGCGCGAGCTTGTGAGCTATGTTTTGATCGTGTGTGTGTGTCGCAGATTTGCGTTTCTACTTATTCGTGATGAAGGTTAGTGTACATTTATCTTTATGGAGCGCGAAGTAGTTGTGGATTTTGCTGCTGGGTGGAACAAACACATCGTAAACACGTCTTCAGCTATCTGCAAGCCTGTTCGCTCGTCGGACAAAGGACTGTGCATGCATCAGCGTGCAGGTGAGTGGCATTTCCAGCAACATTTAATGCTCTTACAATACATTGTTGAGTGGTTGCGCTATTGAAAAGAAATGATTTGCTCTTATTCACCGTATCCATTGCTAGCCGTATCGGACTAAATTACCTCTATTACCGCCTGCATACCCTCTTGCTTCCCCTGTCACCACTGCAGTGCCAGTGTACTTTTGCAGTTAAAAGTTCACTTCCGCAACTCTACCTCGCTTGAAAAAACATTGGGGCGGGGTTGTAGCTGCATTCATACTGGCACTTTTCTACCATTGGCTTTATGTAATGTTAACGGCTGAGTGTTGGGGCCTTGGGCCGCATTTTTTAGAGATGTAAAGAGTATGTAAATCAGTAAGTGAACAAACCATTGTCGCATCACTTCACTGGCATAACCAGGCGGTTGCGCACAGAATTTTTTAGGCCGGGCGTAGGGAGCCCAAATTGACGACCATATTCGCTTGCCCGGCCTATTCAAATAAGCGGACCCCCCCCCCCTCCCCGCACGCCTAAAAAAAAAAAACAAATCTGCCCACATCACTGCGTCACTTGCTTCACCTCTGCGCTGAACGTACTATTTTATAAGCGCACCATCAAGCGAGCAGTTTACATATTGACAGAACAATTGGAGGAGGAATGACCGAAATCTTTTTTCAGATTTCTTTAGCGATGCAAAACCTTAGCAAAACTGAATATTGTAAAAGACAATCATAAATGCTGTATGTTCTCGTTAGCGCTGTCATTATTCTGCATCATGAAATCTTTATGTGCTGTGAAAACTTCGCATGCCGTTGAAGTCACATATCGACGTTAATACCAATCGACGAAAATTTCGACAACCTCAATAACGCCGTTTGGGATTTGCCGCATGCACATAATTAGGCTGATTTCCACTTGGCTGTTTTTAACCTGACTTCACTGCTACCAAATGAAACAATATTTGATGCATGTCTTTTACTTTTTTTTTCAGGGATATGACACAAATTTGGTTATACTGCAGATAAAGATGCTCCCAACGATGCTAAAGTACAGAAAGCAAGTGAATTTTGGTAAGTGCAGACTTTTTGTACTACGTATATGAAAGCATCGCTTTTTAGGGGCAAACTGTGCATGTGTTGGCCAGAGAATAGTTCATTATGCCACATGGTTACACTGGCACTGACAATTCGACATGGCTCCGCTGGCCCGTGTGTGTGCTCACACTGTTACCGTTAAGATAAAATGTTTATGTTTTCATTGCAGGGATTGCTGTTTGTACTAAAAAGCCAACTGCCAAGATTTGTTTACGCTGATACTCCTAAAAGTATGCTTTCTCTATTTACATGGATTTTGGCTTGCACAAAGCATAACACTTGGGCCTAGATTCACAAAGCTGTCCATGCGCAGGCCTTCATAACAGCGTTTCTTGACTTGCCTTTACCCTGTTTTCTGCAGATGTTTCGTGGGTTTAAAAGTGCCACAGCATGTTGACCTCCCCCACTCTGAAATATTCGCGTTCAAAGTTCCGCAAGAGTGGGCTTAACTTTCTTGTGCACCTCTTTGCTAGTCCAAGATACTGAAGTGTTATGCTGTTACTAGAGGTGGCAGTGTTTCTAATGTTTGTATTTCCATCACATTGACCAAGTATGCGATCTTGGCTTGACTGGTAGCACATCCTCAACAAATGTCTTTGTGGCACATGTAGAAGGCAGTACAAAATAAATAGGCAGACATTCACACCGGGAGCTAACTTCTAATAATGCTTTTTTTTTTTGGAAACCATGGTGTGCTTATTCCAATTTGTCTAACAAGCAGTAACCTGTTTGGCTGTGAACCAACAAGACGTTGAACTAATAAAAGCTTCACATCTTGTTGCTCTCAAATATATATGTATTGGCAAGCTATCTGTGACACTGTCAAACAAAGAATCAGAATATCTGTGCATGCCTTAAGATATATTGCTTCGTTTACATATCTCGTGGCTGTGACTCGTCAACCGAGTGAACAAATGCACCCTAGTTTTCTAAATTTAAAGCATTTTTTGAAGGTAGCACGGTCTACATTTATTTGTCTATAGTTTTGTCCAGCCGTTTGCGTAAGGTACAAAGAAATATACTGAAGATTATCATGTATACTCTGCAAATGGTTGCTTTCAAGCAGGCTTTGCATGCTTGGCTTGTGCCTACAGGTATTGCACAATTCAAGACACAGCAGCGTATGATAGAAAAGTAGAATCGAGAGCAACTATGTGCACGAGCTAAATAAGTATTTTAACATGAGCGGACAGTACGTGTTATTTGCCACACACATGACCTCATTTAGAATGCTCATTGGTGAATGGGCTCATAGAAATGTCACTCAGCTGTGTATAGGAAACAAGTTAACTGAACCTAAGGGTATCTTTAACTGCTACAAACATGCCTTGTTGAGGTGCTGCACATTTTCTTCCAGAATATTGCTGTCTGAGACACCATGTGAAGAGCGTCTACCACATCAGCCTTTATATGGCTTGCCAAGTAACGTTTGGCCGAACCTTCCTGTTTTTCACATTTCGTTTTGCAGTAGACATCCTAGAATGTAAGCGCTGCTGCAGTGTGTGTGACTCATTGTTATGAATTGATTCTGGCATGTTTAACCTCACACTTCAATTTTTTTTCTTGCAGCAATGAGATGCTTCACATATGCCTGCGGTGACGTTCTGCTGCTGATGGAAACACCAGCTGCGAAACTTGAGTTCTTCAGAATTGGAGAAGTTGCCCTTCTCTCACCAATGATGACACAGACTGCCCTATGCTAGAAATTCAAGATTGTTTTTCCACGGATGACGCAGAAAACCTTTGATGTATTATGGTGTTTGTTTAGTGCTGGCTGTGGTGTGGCGAAGTCTACTTTTACGTGTGGTCACACGTCGCCTCATGAAAAGAACAATAAAGCATTTATTTTCCTTTCAATATTGTCCACTTTTTGTGTTAGAAGCACCCAAGCAGTGCTTTTCCAAGGAGCTCTCGCCATGTGTTAAGCGTGTGACAAGCATACTAGAGATAAATACTCATTTCCCCAAGGAGTAACTGGAAGCATGTGCAGTTGGTTTTCAGAGAGTAACTGCGAACTCGTGGGAGGAACGGTAAAGAGTAACTGTTGCTCTTAGAAGAGCAACTGGTGGGAGTAATGGTTGGTCGGCAGGGAGCAACTGGTGGGAGTAACTGTTGGTCTGCAGGGAGGAACTGGAGGGAGTAACTGTTCATCCCCCGAAGGAGGAACTGAAAGGAGAGCAACGGTTCCTCCCGCTGCAGTTACTCCTTTTAGGAGAGTAATGGGAGTGGCAATGCAATTGCTCCCTGAAAGGAGCAACCCCTATACCCCTGTTGCTCCGTTTTGGCTTAGAGTGCTCAATGAAACATTGAGGCAATCAACCATTTAAACATGTGCGATGAACCGTGAAGTTTTACTGAACTGTAACATATATAGAATTAGGACTCTTTGAAAAAACTATATTGAGTTCTTGGCTTTAGTTATTTACCCCTCCTAACCTAGTTCATTTATTTATTTCGACATACTGCATCCCCGCAGGGCTATCGCAGGAGTGGGCAAATGCATTCATAGAAGAGCGTAACAAGTGCGCTCTAAATCAATGGTTAGTAATAGACAATAAAAATTCATCCAGCGATAAAGATCAAATGTAACCAGGCAAATATTTCCACAATTCAATAGATTGAACAAAAAAAACTATATTTAAACGACACCGTATGATGAATGAAAGTGGACATGTTTAACTCATGGTAATTTCGGGTGGTCGTTGGTCTAGCGTGTGCTATATATTTGCTGAGTAGAGTGAATCGGGGGAAATCAATTAAGGTATAAAGAAACTTCAAACTTTCAACGTGTCGACGGGAAGAGAGACTAATAAGGTGTAAGATAGGAAGATGAAAACTTGGTGAAAAATACCTGTCAAAGCGACAATAAATGAAGCATACAGCTTTCTTTTGAACAGATTCTATTTTGTTGATGTCCGAAATCTTGTGTGGGTTCCCCACAACACTTGCATATTCTATTATTGGACGAACGAGTGTTTTATAAGTAAGAGTCGTACGCTGAGAGGTGCTGAACGTAAAGTGCATTGTAGGTAGCCTAATTTTCTAAGCGCACGGTTGCACAAGAGATTGATGTGTTGAGACCAAGATAAATCCTGAGTGAAAAAGAGACCTAGATGTTTGTATTGTGAAACAATCCCGAGAGGGCAACCATTCAGTGACTAGGTAAAGGAAGAGGGGGAAGAACGTTTGGGAAATGATAAGGATACCGTTTTTCGGAAGTTGATTTGCCTTTGCCAAGTGTCACACGATGATTGAAATAAAGCAAATGAATCGTTAAGGATGATGTGATCATGAGCAGTTTCAATCGTATGGTACAAAACACTATGATCAGCATACATGCGGATTTTAACAGGAACACTACTTGGCAGATCGTTAATGAAAATTAGAATTAAAAGAGGGCCTAATATTGAACCTTGAGGGACGCCAGACGTTACAGTGGAAGTGGAGTAATGAAAAGACTTGAATAGTACGTACTGAGACCTAATGAATAGGAAAGGAGAAATCCAGTTTACTAATGCTTTGTTTTTAGGAATAACAGTAAGCTTTTTTAGCAGTTTGTAATGCGAAACCGTGTCCAAAGGTTTGGTAAAGTCTATGAATATTGCGTCAATTTCATCACCTGCAACAAGGACCTGGAGGATGTCATGAGCCAATTCACGGAGCTTGGTTATGGTACTAAACCCGCGTCGAAAATCATGCTGGGCATCAAATAAAACATTATTGCAATCTAAAAATTATGTGATTTGCTTGAAAATTATGTGTTCGAGTATTTTACAAGAATGGGATGTGATAGAGATGGGTCAGTAGTTCAATAAAGACCGCTTTTTTCCGAATTTGTATAACGGAATAATTTTAGCCGATTTCCATGTTGTAAAGACAACAGACGTCGAGAGAAATTTCTGAAAGAATGGTAAAATACCGACTAGTGCATAAGGAGTACCTAATGAGGAATTCTTTCTCTATATTATCAGGACTAGCTTTTTTCTTCGGATCAAGTTTTAAAATGAGACTCAGCACACCCTGATTTGAATCAACAATATCGTCAACAGAACTGCGAGTACGCCTTATAAAAGGAGGAACAACGGCGTTATCAAGTGTAAAAACAGATTGAAAGTAATCATTTATTGCATCTGCAATAAGAGCTGTATCGCATGTAACTGTGTCATTTATTTCATATGTGTCAGTGGTAGAGTCCATCGGTAGGACAGACTTCCAAAATTAACGTAAATTATTTCTAAGCAAACCGGGGAGTGTAACTCGATAGTAAAAATCACGAGCAGCATTTGTTTTGCTTCGAAGTTTCTCCTTCGGAGCAGTAAATTGTGCGACAAGAACAGCATCGCCAGTGCGTTTAGCACATTTCAAACGCCCAAGTCGGCGCGACAGCTGCACAATTTCCCGGGTGATCTAAGGCAACTCTGAATTCGTCTTTTTTGTTTTTAACGGTACAAAACGCATAATGCACTTTGAAAACAGCTTTATGATCCGATATGCAATCTACAACAGTGCACACATAACCATATATGCCGACTGTAGGGCTGAAGAAGACAAGATCTAAAATCGCTGTGCCTCTTGTGGCGTCACTGACTATTTGCTCCAGGTCGGAAGTTAGTGAAAAGTTCAATGTTTCTTTGTGAGGTTGGGGAGCATGACCTAGCAGAGAAAACGATGTCCAGTTTATATTGGGGACATGAAAATCATCCATACATATTAGATTTGTCGAATGAGGAGCTATTTCTTGGACGAATGCACTCAGGGAAACCAGAGTCCGCGATCAGGTTAGGTGAACAGAAAAATACACAAATAACAAAAGTCAATGTTTCAATGTAAACTTTACACCAAACCGATTCAGTTTGAGACGGAGCATCAAGAAGAGAAAATTTAAGTCGGAATGTACTTATAAAGCAACTCCACCACCTCTATCATCGATTCGATCACTTCTTACGACATTGAAGCTTGGCAGCGAAATCTCGGCATCACAAACTTTCTTATGAAACCAAGTTTCCGTGACACCGATGACATGAGGGGAGTAGGACAAAGTTAGTGACAAGAAATCAGGAAACTTGTTGACTAAACTTCTTGCATTATTATTTAAAATACGAAGACTATCAGGGAACTTATGGGGGCACCAACAAAAAGTAGGAGTATTGGCCGAATGTGATGCCATCACCACAGTATCGTGATTACAATACTGAAAAATTGTGTTGGACTGCGCGTCCGAGTTGTAGCATATGTAATCAATGAACACGTGGTTGTGAACAATGCGCACGGAAGAGCCGCTGTTGCGATGGGTTCTAGTTGCCTCGCATAGCTTTCTTCTGATGAAACGTACGTTATCAGAATAGTCTTCGTATATGCGTTGATAGGAGCCCTTCAGCTTCGATTTGTTTTTAAGAATATGAATTTTCTCACAAAAATCCAGCAGCCAGAAAATGATAGGGCGGGTGCGGCCTGTGTGACGTCTACTTAACTTATGACACCTTTCGATTTGTGGGCAATCGATGCTCAGCGTTTCCGTGAAAAATTTTGAAACAACGTTGGTGAATGCCTTATTATCATCATCAGGAGTTCAGAAATTTCGTGAAGATTAAAGCTATTACGGCGCAGTCTATTTTCTAGGTCATCGTTTTGTGCCGTGAGCGTAATCACCTTCTTATTTACATCTTCTACCATATTTTTAGATGCGTTAGACATGGTACTGGACGACTCTAGAGCGTTAAGCCGCGAATCAACAGCCTCAAAGCGCGAATTGACTGAAGAACGAAGCTCGGCAATATCCTGGGCTGTTTTATTTTGCCCAGCTGGAAAGCATGGAAGAAACAGAAGGTTCATTATCTATGGATACTACGTGGCTATTCGCTCTGCGCACATCCCGACTTGGTAACAGAGTAGATACTCCAGTCAGTGCCGGAATTACTAGTAGTTCCGGTACCTTTATATCCCTCGGCCCAGGGTTTAGCTCAACGTCTCCACTCAAGCACAGAGAACTGAAACAGTATACAAGCTAAGCATAAATAGAAAAATATAGCGATACAACGGTCTGCGGGCAACAGAGCAGCAACAAAAAAGATCATTTGAATGGATAGAGTGTGCGTTGTCCAAATGACATACCTGCACAATAAAGAAGCACTCCGTGAGCATTGTGTTGTCGCTGCTGCCGCCTTGCCCACTGAAGCTGCGATGTGGCTGGGAGTCTTTTATATCCAATGTTGGTGACGTGATGAAGTTGGGCTTGATCAAGGTTTGTTGAGTCAGTTGATAGTCGGCATGGATACTTGGGGACAGCGTAGGCACAAAAGTTGAACGAAGTCGATCTTTCGGCTGCAAGACAGGAAGGGCGGACTGCATATATATGCGGTGATCGGCGTGTTGGTTTGCGCAAATTGACGCATTCCGAACTGCCGGGCCGCCCAGGCAGAGTGCCGGGGATTCCACAAGGCTGGCCAAAAACTGCACAATAAAGAAGCGCCGCGTGAGCATTGTGCTGTCTCTGCTGCCACCTTGCCCACTGCACTTAAATCGCCGGCGGGCGTTGATATCCGTAGGGGTGGCATCCAAAACGCCGAAATTCAAAACGCGGAATTCTAGAAACGCCGAAATTTAAAACACAAAAAATTCGAAGCGGCGAATTAAAAAACCGAAATTTTGAAATGCCGAAAGATCAAAACAGTGAAACATCGGAAGACCGAAACGTGAAAGTTTCTGCATTAGCATAGCTATGGCGGAATACAAAGAGTCTTGCCATGATGAAGGTACAGCCAGCCTCGTACGATGAGCACGCGCTTCGTCCTCTTTTCCGACAGCTATGTTCCCTTTGCATATATGGTTCAAGGTTCAAAAAGTGTATACGCTAGTGCACATGTCATCACATAGCAGAGCGATTCCTCATGTATTGCAACGTGGTCGTGACTGTGACACAGGCAGCAGCAGACTTCGTTAAGGTGAAGCTCTTTATTTGACGGAACTTGCGGCTTCGTAACAAAAAATCAAATAAAATAAGCAATGCACGCTTAGTTTAAGAGGTTAAGTCGTCGAGAAAGTGATCATCGTTTTGCCACGCCATCGTATAGACATCATGCCTCAAACTTTCAAGCCTTATAGACAAATTCCACCAAACTTAAGTCACGAAAATGCGGTGGCGCTGTCTTTGTAGGCAAAAGTCGCTCTGCCTACCGCAATTTCTGCTGGCTTTTCAATGGTTCATGTGGTGTTCTCAGTCAAGCAACGAGGAAAAAAGAAAATGGTATGCCGACGAGCTGCGTCGCGGTTGGATGTGAGACGTCACTCACAACTTAGTTTTGCTTGTTGGAGCATATCGCAGCCCTCAGTGCTTATGGTGGTAGTTACGTGTGGACGTCACTATAATTTTACCCATAATATCGACATCGGCCTACCTGTGTTTACAAACATAGAATGGGCCTCTACTTGGTTATTGTGCAACCTCTTGAATATTCTTGAGTGGTCCGTCCTTTGCGCATTGTAATAAAGTTATCTGTTACAAACGTGAAGCTTCTTCAGCGCGGAAGCCTGACTTGCGCCGAGCATTGCTGACAGTCTTTGTGGGTTTGAACCAAACTTACCAAAAATAATTCTGTTTGGCAACAAACCACTTCCACCTAAACCTTGGCTCTCCCTCTGTGAGCTGTGGTGTCGGTCTCTAATCGCTCTCCCAACGCTGTCTTTGATCCTACCTTGCTCCCTTTTCAAGAGGGTGGTGATCCAAGAGAGTATAGATTGCGTGGATCATTGTCGAGATTACTAGAGCGGTATTTTACATAAAAGACCACAATCGCTCTGACATTGCATGCTGGTTGTTTCTGACACCTTCAATAGCTTCGAAAAGCTACTTTCTTGTCAAACACATAAAATAACCACTTCTGCGGATAAGGACAGTTTTTCTCTTCGGAGCGGACGCCCCCTGCCTCCTCGGCAATTACCCTCCAGATAGATGAAATGCCACGTAGTTTGGTTCATCGTTCAAGTGGTTTTCGGGTTATGACTGTTCGGCCTTTTGATTTTCGACATTTTCTTTTTAGGCTTTTCTATTTTTCGATGTTTTTATAGTTTGGCATCTCAATTTTTGACATTTTTATGGGGACCCATGCCTGTGGCAATAAGTTTTTGGCACTTTTCGTTCCAAGTTTCGGATCCGTATGGTTTCACCTGGCACCAGTTCGAAAGTTGCAGCAAACACCATAAGCAGAAATCACGCACAAAATGAGCATACAAACAATGAACGTGGACTAGCAACTATCACAGATCGACGTAAAACGGGCTGTATAAACAAATCGAAAAGCGCACGAAATGAACGTGCAAGTATGCACAGGCCAAGCGCCGACAAATGTCACAAATCTTGCTCCTTTGTGTATGAGCAGCGTGGTACTTCCGTAAATGCAGCCGTGGCAGCGAACGAAGTGACCTTCGTGCTCTCCCAAATCACGAGTTCGATAAGCATGAGCACAGGAAAGACCGTGGTCTATTCAGGCGGCGCTCTCCGAAACGCAAGAGACCTTCAGAGCGGGCCCAACGCACGTTGGTTGCGCCATCTCGCTACTAAAAACAAAAACGCACTGTACCTGGGGAGATCTGAAAGATGCAGATTGTCACAAGATTATGACGAAACGAAGGAAGCAGATTTGATGTGCAGATGAAAACTGTTTATTTGACTGAAATTGTGGACCGTAAATGTATAGTGAAATTACAGCAACACATTAGCACTGATAGCGGCGAACAGAGCGTCGATTGTCGATCAATGGAAAAGTGATGACGCGCGTTGGCATTTATACATGTGTCATCGAATATTACTGCGCTATTGCTAGCGGTGACGTCAGTTCCTGAAAAATCTGTTATGTTCCCGTTCTGGCCGTAATCGCATTGGGAGGCTTTACGATTCCTTGGATGAATACTTCGACTTGAGAAAAGAGTGCAGCATTGCCCCTCTCAGAAAAAGGTATCGTATTTTTTATTTTATTCACAGATACTGTCGGTCCTTATCAGGACCAAGACAAGGTAGGTAACAATACATCATCATACAGCAAGCAGTCAACGAAACAATAGAATACAGCGATACAGTGCTAGACGCCTTAATGTTGTAAATATTTGGACACCAGTGCAGAAAAATGATCACGAGACCCTGCGTTTACAATATTAGCAGGTAGACAATTCTAGCCGCGTGCCGTCGAAAGGATGAATAAGTATTTGTAGAAATTCTTGAGCAATCGATTTTTCTTAACCTGCCTACCATGTTTGTTTCGCACTATGCGGGTTTTAGATCCATTTATGTGGTGAGACGTATCAACGAGTAGCATCTCATTAATGATTAAATAAAAAAAAGCTAAGCCGTTTCTCCTTCCTCCTGAAGTTAAGTAGGGTCAGATTTGCCCTCGAGTAAAGTGGTGTGACGGCGTCTCGCTGACGGTGTCGGGAATAAATATACCGCAATGCACGTTTTTGAACTTGCTCTTGTTTTGACTCTGAATCTTTCAAATACAGATCTCACACTTCACATGCATTTTCTAATATTCAGCGAGCGAGCAGTTTTTAAGCAGTCAATTTCGTGACTGGAGAAGCCAGTTTAAGGACACGTTGAACATAACCTATTCTCTGGTTGGCTTTCTCTACTACTATTTGAATGTGTGGTGTCCAACTAAGGTCAGATGTTATTAAAAATCCGAGATATTTGTACTCTGTTACGCGATGAAGTGGTTCTCCTTGTAGAGTGTATGTGAATGACAGAGGTTCATGTTTGTGTGTGATGGTCATACATGCTGTCTTTGCTGGGTTAAGAAACATCTGCCACATGTCGCAACACTCTTAAACTTTTTCTAAGAAGTTTTTTAGGAGTATCTGGTCAATAATAGATTTCACTTCTGAATATTTGACACAGTCATCTGCGAATAACCTTCAATCAATCAATCAATCAATCAATCAGTTTATTATCATGTCATAAAAGGATGATACAGGGAGTGAAATATACAGACGAGGGTCCCAAAGTACAAGACTGCAACGGGACCCTCGGTGATAATCACAAATAATAAAAGTACAAGCAGCTGTTAGAATCTAGAAACAAAAATATATAAAGCAGAATGAAAACAAAAAGGCATGGAATCAAAAAACAAATATTACAGCATAAAACAACACAAAGAAGCTAGATCAACTATTTAACAGGTACTCTTTAATGAGTTTTTAAAGGAAAATAAAGAAACTTTGCATTTTAGCGAAGTGGGCAAATTATTCCATATGGTGATGGCACAGAAGAGAGAAGAATATTTACCATAGTTAGTACGAACCTTAGGAAGTAAAAAGTTATTATTGTCCGCAAACCTGGTTGTGTTAATATTAACTAACATCTTAGGATCAATGAAATTAGCAGAAAGTTGATTTCTTATTTGTTTATGCAGAAACATAATTAGATTAAACCTGAATAGACAGCTAATAGTTAGGATTTTATTGCATTGAAGAAGAGGAGTGGCGCTACTGTCGCGAGAACAGTTAAAAATGGCACGAATAGCTCAATTTTGTAGATGTTGTACGGATGAAAGATGACACTGGTAAGTATTCCCCCATGATGCGATGCCATAAGTGATATGAGAATGAATGAATGCGAAGTAAAGTAAAAGGAGTGCTTTATGAGAAAAATATGAGCGAGCTTTGAGTAAAGCGCGAATGCCGAATGCTGCCGTTTTTCTAATGTGAGCAATATGGAGAGCGAAGTTAAGGTTAGCGGCGAGGTGAACGCCAAGAAAAGATACACTGTCGCTGATAATAATGAAATAAGAGTCAACCGTGAGCTGTGGTGAGGAAGTTAACTTGCGTTGAGCTGATCTAAAAACCATAAACTTAGATTTATTTGGATTAATAATGAACAAATTTTCCTGGCACCATTTCGACACGTTAGTAAGTACAGCATTAAAATTAATAGTGACGTTGTCAATACATCTATCAGCAATGGAAATGGTAGTATCATCAGCATATAAAACGCAGTGAGCCATGTGTTTAATGTCAGGAAGGTCATTATTGTAAAGTAAAAAAAGTAACGGACCCAGTATTGACCCTTGAGGAACCCCTTGATTTATTGTTTTAGTAGAAGAAAATGAGCCCGATATGTAAACAGTATGCTTTCTGTTATGGAGGTAACTATTTAAAAATTTGAGGGATGGACCTGTAATACCGTATGATTTGAGTTTCTTGGATAAAATGAGATGATTAGTGGTATCGAATGCCTTTGTGAAGTCTAAGAAAACTGACCCTACTACAAATCCTGCGTCTATGGAGTATTTGATGAAGTCTGATAGGGAAAGAATAGCAAGGTTAGTAGAACTTCCAGCGCGAAAGCCAAATTGACAGGGCTTCAGTATATTAAATTTATTAAAGTACTTGTTTAGGCAAGTTATTCACAGTTTTTCGATGACATTGCTTAGGGAAGAAAGAATACAGATGGGGCGATAGTTAGAGATTGCTTGTCACCTTTTTTAAATATCGGAAGGACTTTAGCTATTTTTAGAAAAGTAGGGAAAGTGCCATGCTTGAACGCAAGGTTTATATTTACAGAAAGTCGTTCAGAAATACTGTCAACTGCAAGTTTTAAGTGTCGTGCTGAGATTTTATCTATACCAGGGCCGGTTTCTTTGAGACTTTTGATTGCTGTAGAAACATCATCAGGGCTCACGGGGAAAAGAAAAAAAGAATTATTAAAACGTTGTAGATTACAGCAAGAACTGCTATGTTTTTCACTAAAAATTTCAAACAAATAATTACTAAAAGCATGAGCAACACTGCAGAGTTATCATTTGTAACGCCTTTATATATGACTTTGTGCAAAGCTGAACTATGTATTGATCGATTTAGAAAATCGTTTAAGAGTTGGCATTGTCTTTTAGAGTTGTTTTTTTCACTAGATATTTGGTCATCATAATATTTTTTCTTGGCATTTTTCAAGAGACACGAAAGAACATTCGAGTAATTTTTATAGCGTGAAGCTAGAGTAAGCTTAAATGGTTGTTTTTTTACTTTTCTGTACAGGCTATCTTTTTTACGCATACTTTTTAGCAGTCGCTCAGAGAACCAAGGGTTCTTAGAATATTTTTACCTCTTTTTACATTTGACTGTTTTAGTATATTCTTCTACGGCTTTAAGGAAAAGGGAAGAAAACTTGTTGAATGCCTGGTCTACATTGCATAAGGACGTAACACTGGACCAATCAGTTTTAATAATGGCATTGAAAAACAATTCCTGGTCAAGTACGGAAGTAACACGCGTGGGTGGATCAAATGGCTTCATGACGTTGAAAGCAAGAAAAATGGGATAATGATCAGTGATGTTCACATCAATTACTTCTGCAGATGGAGGGGGCGAGAAATTACAGATGGCATGATCAAGCAATGAAGCAGCACCAGAAATAGGACATCTGGTGGGAGATAAAATGAGAGACTCAAAACCGTATCCAATGAAGCAGTTATTATGTTCTGTGTATACACAATTGTCTGTGTTTAGCAACTTTATGTTGATGTCTCCAACTAGGACAACGCGCTTGCCTTCAGAGGATAACTGATGCAGAATGGTATCCAGGCGAGAAATGAAATTCCTCATATTCAAAGAAGGGGAATGGTAAATACACCCCAGAATAATGTTGTTAGTATCTTATAAAAAGAATTATCTAATTCAATCCACATGGATTCGCAATGCGAGATGCCTAAGGAAAGATCTTGTCGACGGGTGTAGGACAGATCTGGGGCGATAAATATTGCTGAGCCGCTATAGCTGTCTGAACAACGGTGTCAGTACTCAGCTTCGTACGAAGACGGGCCGAACAGATTGACGTCATAAGTGCAGAGCCATGTTTCAGAGATGCAAATGATGGAGAAAGAATGCGGGAGTGAATCTATAAAGTTATAAATATTATTCGAATTTTTGCGGAGGCTATGCGCGTTGAAATGAACCAAGGAGCGATTACTATCATCTAGCATATGTTTAGCCTCGTTAGGAGATAGCAAAACCAAGATGATACGATGAAAGTGAACGAGTGTTCAGCACAAAAACGGGCGTAGGACTCAGTGGCTATGAAAAGATGCTAAGATCACTGTCTTTGATAATGCGATATACTCTGCCATCACCAGACTTCCGCGCTTTGATCTGGCAATTGTCTGTCCACAGAAATTGCCATTTGTGCGCTTTTTTCAGCGTTAGGGCCTTAGCAAACAATCTTTTGTTCTCTGGAGACAGGTGATTATTGACATAGATTGCTTTACTTGAGCTACCGGAGAATCCAACATCACAAGTGTTCGGACGGGTCTTACGCGCTTTACGAACAAAGTCGTTTTTCTTTTCACGGCAGCAGAACCGTGCAACAATGTTATTTTCATCTGATTTTGTTGAAACGCGATGAACTGTGTCAAAGTCGCTGGGCGTTACAGGACACTGAATAGTTTCGCCAATCTGCATCACAAAGGCCGCACAGTCCTCACCCTGAGTGACCGAAACGCCCTTGATTTCAATATTATTGACACCCTTGCTCTAACTGTGGCAAATTCTTCAATCAGGTCATTATTGTATACCAGGAACAACACAGGCCCATGAACTAAACCTTGAGGCACCCCTCATTTCACATCACAGGCCCCGGACTGACTACTGACTCAATACTGGATACTTTCAGTGATCAGTAAGAAAGTCTTCCACCCATTTGTTTACATCTGTACATTTTAAAACAGCCTTTAAGTTACTTAACAGTTTTCTAAGATTAACCTTAATGAAGGCCTTCTCGAAGTCGAGAAAGATCAGATATATTTGTTTCTTGCCATAAATACCTTCACTTTTATCATTAACACTTTCCAATTATAATGTTAAGATTGACAAACCCTCGCAAAACTCTTGTCAATTACTACGAATTTAGTTCTATGACAAAAACAGCCGAATGTGCTTAGAAACAATATGTTCTAACACGTTACACCAGCCTGACGTTAGCGCATTGGGCCTATAATTGGCTGTAAACGAGGTGTCACCGTCTTTAAATACGGGTACAACATTACTCATTTTTCATTCTTTAGGAAGTGTACCTGACCGTAGTGACTTAGTGAAGATAATGAAGAAGTACTTTGCAGCCCATTCAGCATACCTTTTCAAAAACAAATTTGGTATCTCATTAGGACCTGCTAATTTGTTTGTATTTAGGTTCATAAGCAAATGTATTATTCCTTGATATGTTAACCGCAGTTCCTCTACAACTGGAATCTGTTGGTGTACCTCAGTATTTGACTGCTTTTATCCTCAATGGTGAAGACACTAGCAAAAAAGTCATTGAAGGCGTCTGCTATATCACATTTATCCTCAACAGATCCTTGTTCTGTGCATATTTTAGTGACCACCTTCTTAGTTGGATTAAGGTGCCTTTAAAACTTTTGAGGTGATTCGCGCAAAAATGTATCCATGGTGACACCATAATACTTGTCCTTAGATTTCTTCATCAATAATTTTAACTGTTTAGTTAAGTTTGACATGTCATCATGAACAGCGGAATCGCGTGTACGCTAATAATGTGCCCTACGCCTTGCCACTTTTCTTTTCAGTTGTGTGATCTCTCTCGTAATCCATGGGCTGTGCACCCGTTTTGAATTACTTTTGAGAGGAACATAGCGACTTATACATTTGTGAACCATTCTCTTAAAGTTTAACCACGACTCTTCGTTATGCGCAGATTCTTCTTGACTAAATTTTTCAAACTTCTCAAAACACAAGGCCAGTTCATCTATTATTGAAGTATCATCAGCTTCGTTGAACTGTCTACAATATGAATGATGTCGGGACCCTTGAAAAGGAACCTATAAATAAATACAATCTTACGATTGAATGATCCGAGATCCCGGGCAGAATATCAAATCTATAGTATCTCGATAGATTGGTATGGCTTAAAAAAAGATCAAGAACAGATTTGCTACTACCGCAGACCCTAGTAAAGTCCCGTACTACTTGTATAAGCCCATGTGAAGAGCACATATCTATAAATGCGGCGCCTGCGTCATGGTCTCGCGTACCCGTTTCCATTTCATCCCATTCGACGTCTGGAACGTCAAAATCTCCCGCTATGATAATGTTTTTGTTCTGAATGTGTAGGTCATGCAGTTTCTTGTTCAGGGCATCAACACTGGTGGCATACTTCCCGGAGCACGACATACGCATCCCACAGTCAAGTCGGGGCGGCCAAGAATTTCGCAACATATTGCTTTAATGTCGGACGATTTGTAAAGCACGCTATATTTGAGGCTGCATTTTAGAAACATGGCAACACCTCCACCCCTGCTACTGCGGTCATTTCTGATCACAATATATCCTTGAGGGAATATTTCACAATCTCGGACGTCGACATGTAGCCACGTTTCTGTTACAAATACAATATCTGGGTGATGCTCAAGTAAAACATGGTCCAGGTCTAAGTCCTTGGCTACGGGCATTGAAGTTAGTAGCCGAAGCTTGCCCGGATGCGCATGTCGGTCATTTAAGGAAGCAGTGGTTCTTGCAGCTGTATTAAACGGGCTGTCAGTTACCCGATAGCGTTGAACTGTGGCTTCATCCCATGCGTACATCACTCCGTTTATCATCATTTTATCATACAGAAGTGCAACATTCTGTTTTATTTTTCTGTGTTTACTGCGCTGTTCCACAGGCATTGTCTTTTCCTTCTTACATTATGCAAAAAGCCTTCATTGATGAAAATATCCGTGCCCTTGAACCTATTGCGATTGCGTAGTACGTCATTTTTTTTTCCAGATGCGCAGAACGATGGGTCTTGGTCCGTTTGAAGAAGGTTTTTCTATTCGATGTATACGTTCGACACTTGTTACTGATTGATTCAGTTTTCCCTGCAAAATTCCCATTACAACCTCCTGCTTCAAAGTTTGCTCTGTCTCATTCGGCGCATATGGAATGCCTCTGAATACAATATTGATACGATATGAGCCGGGCTGTAGTATGTGCAGGGTAGGTAGAAGAAAAAGACGACGTTGTCTGGGGTGGCCTGAGGACTCCATTTTTACCGCGATGGTCGAACTTCATCCTCACCCTGTAAATAAATACACCTATCCTCTAATTCAACCGTGACAGTTTTGTGGTGGAGGTGCTGGGTAATCAACCAAGCAACACGACGCTTCAAGCGCCTGATCTACGACGAAGCCACCGCCTTGCTAGACTGCCCCCGTTACCACTGGCAGCTGAGATGTCTCACGGCAAAGAAGGAAACCGGGTCCCCGCAGCTAGAGACTTTCTACCACTCCCAGAAGCACCGCTAGTGGCAGGTTTACGTGCGGCTGCTCCCTGGTTGCGTCAAGATCTGATAGTGCCTCACACATTCGGTGGCAAATCTGGCGAGGACCTGGACGCCTGGCTCACAAACTACAAACGGTTGAGCAAATACTACCAGTGGGACGCGGCTACCCAGCTGACTATTGTAGTATTTTTCTTAACAGACATAGCACTCGTGTGGTACGAGAACCACGAAGATGCCGTTACATCATAGGATCGCTTCGTCTCCGAAATAAGAGCGTGCTTCGGAGACTCCGTAGCTAAGAAAAAAGCAAGTGGAACAAACGTTACTGCAGAGAGCTAAGATCCCAGGAGAGATGTGCACGACCTATGTCGAGGCAATCTTGAAGCTCTGCAAGATTGTCAACCCTTCTATGTGAGAGGAAGACCAAGTTGGCCACCGGTTGAAGGGCATTGCCGAGGACGTGTATCAGTTTCTTATCAGCAAAGACAGCCTTGCTACGGTAACCGACGTCATAAGCCACTGTCGCACATTCAAGACCCCGAGAATGCGACGTATCACCCCCAAGTTCGGTCGCCTACCGATTGTAACCACCGTGGCAAGTGTTGACGAATACACACCGCTTGACCTCGCGTCGACAATACGCCAGATCGTTCGAGAAAAGCTCAGTCGACACGCTTGCCCGACGCCGTACGACACTACACCCGCACTGCCTCCCTCTCGCCTTCCCGTGTCAATTGCCGCAGCAGGCATCGATGACTGCAACTACAGGCCACCCTCACCACCGAGGTCACAGCGCAATAACTACCCGCTGCCGAGGTACGAAGACCGCTTAATTTACCGCAATCAGCCAGCCAACACCTATTACGACCGAACGAAGATGTACCTGTACCACCACCACGTTAGCGCTATGCCTTTCAGGAGTACAACGCATACCGCCAAGCCTCTGTGTGCTACCCTTGCGGTATCGCCGGGCATATAGCTCGGTTCTGTCGTCGACAGAGAGAGCCGACATCCCGATACCATTCCCCATCAGTTTCTGCCAGCGGTCACTAGTCACAACAACGGTCATTGGCCCGCCTATTCCAGGAGTACCTTACGGCGGGGAAGTCATCGTGGCAGTTCTCCCGCTTCTAACCGTAGTTTGACGCCTTCATCTGGCCGACTGCATCGTTCCCCTTCGCCGGGACGACGCCTGTCATCACCGCCGCCGCCGGGAAACTAGCCAGCGCGACCGATGGAGGTGAGGTCGCACAACAGGAATTACCTCAGATACCTTCGCCAGTTATAATGTCCGAGAACAAGATACGCGTAGAAATATATGGCTTTTGTTCAAGTGTGTTGGTGGACACTGGGGCTACGATATCAATTATCAGTCTTTCTTTCAAAAGTCGCATTGGCCGCAAAGTTATGTTTTCTTGGGGCGAATCAACAAGGTTTCGTGGTGTTGGTGGGGAAGTACTTTGTAGCGTCATCATCATCGCCATTCATCATCATCGTCATTTTTCTAGCCACCGCGCTGCGCCTCTCGTGCAGCTGATGCGACAGCTCGAGGCGCGAGCGGTGGAGAACAAGCTTCTGGCCTGGCGGTACAGACGTGGCAGCCGCCGCCGCTCCGCTTCAGCAAATCGCCCTGGACAATAAAGTGGCGAGAGAACGACACGACCACTTTGGCCGCCGTCCCGTCTTCCTCTCTCGCTACATTGGTGACCACGGACACACGAATAAGTGACCGGCGCTGCGCTACTGCCACCGAGCTACGCGGCCACGCTCCAGTCAGCACAAGCCTGGCATCCTCAATTCGACCCGCCACTGACCCCGTTCCGGACCTCTCGCCTAGAGTCGTGGTTCGAGGAGTTTGCGGCGGCCTAGTATCACAACGGCATCTGGATCCAAGAGCTCATGTACGACGTATTGGAATACCATCTTCCACATGAGCTCAAACACCTCTCACACACTTCTCCTGGAGCCCTCGCCCGTAAGATCATTTGCGAGATGCCGTGCTCAAGTTTTACGGCCTTAAACATGCTCCTCTTCCCAAAAATGACACAACTGCACCTGGCTCATCACCTTCCAGGACGCCTCTCGCCCCACAGCCAGTCCAGACCATTCCCCTGCCGGCAACTGGACACATAGATTCGACACCGGCCGCTGTTCCGTGCACCGTCGCATTCGCTGCAGAGACTTCGTCGGCTGAATTGTCTGTCCCGGGCGATTTGACGACCTCAGCTGGGCCAGCTGACCTTCCTGCAGACTCCCCGCCTGTCCCGGCACCTGTGGAGGCCCGCGACACCACTCACGCTATGGACCCAGAGCCCGCTGTGACACTGCACGCCATCAGTTTCCCCTGCACACCGGTGCCTGCTGCTCAAAACCTCGTGGAGTGCCAGCACCTACTAACATCATTCCCGATGTATCCTACAGAAGTTCAAGCCCGTGAGCATGCACGGCTGAACGTGCATGATGCTTTGACGATGTCAGAAAATCCCGAGGGCCGCACGCCTGGCTCACCACAGGTGGAGCACACCGTGCATGCCCCAACATATGCGCAGTTAAACCATCCGCCTACCACTACGTGCGCGTGCTTGAGCATTTCAACGCCGTCGACGGCCCACGACAACTGTGACGCCACATACCCGCCGCTCGATCTCGCATCACCAAACGTCGGTTCCAGCTCGAACAACGCGACGACTCATCGGCGTACGCCTACGCGTTACACGTCGCCAAAGGTCGAAAAAGCAATCTATCAGTGCCCTCTGAGCCGGCTCGTTATCACTGTAAATCATGTCGCACTTCATTGGTCCAAAGCGCACCGTTTCCAACTTATCTGCACCCTACTCGTCCAACCAGGCGGCCGCCGCAGCCGGTAGTGTTCCACCGGAAGCGACGGTACCAGCATGGTAAACAACCAGGGTTGACCGCACTCCCTGTCGACGTTCCCACCAGCTCCAACAAGGAAGTAACACTAGACCCTCCGGACTGGCCGTACTACGCTCATGCTACAGTCCATCTTTTAAGCATCAGTGTCCGAGTGCGCGCGACAATCGACCGCACCGAAACGGCCCGTGTGTGTTCTCGGCCCTTGACCATTTTTCACCTTGTTGTTGGTACTTGCTATCGACAAAAGTGTCCCTTCATCGCGACGCTCACCCGCTCCTTCCAACAGCGTGACTGCGTAGCCACCCTCGTCCGCTGCGCCATTCCCAGTGTCACCCACCAGAGACCCACTGGTTGCCGATGGTCCCTTCCAGTTGACGATCTGGACTGCTCACAGACCCCGTTTCGTTTTGCAAACCTAACTCGCATGTATATACGCTCTCATTATTTTCATTCCGGCTTCATTTCCGCGGGGGAGGGAGTAATTTGTAGCGTCATCATCATCGCCATTCATCATCATCGTCATTTTTCTAGCCACCGCGCTGCGCCTCTCGTGCAGCTGATGCGGCAGCTCAAGGTGGGAATGGTGGAGAACGAGCTTCTGGCCTGGCGGTACAGACGTGGCAGCCGCCGCCGCTCCGCTTCAGCAAATCGCCCTGGATAATAAAGTGGCGAGAGAACGACACGACCACGTTGGCAGCCGTCGCGTCTTCCTCTCTCGCTACAACTTCATCCTGTCGGAGTTTGTGCCGTCAATGTCTTATTGGCAGGAAAGGAGTTCCCAACAGAGTTTCTTGTGCTGCAACGTTGTACCCACGTTGTGATTCTCGGTCTTGACTTTCTCCGAAGATGTGGCGCTTTCGCCGACTGTGGAAGCGGTGAGCTTTCCGTCAGTGGTGACAATGTTTCTGTCCTCGTCAATCAGGCGCCACAGGCCGCGAAGGACACTCTGGTTGTTTCCGATGAGCTGACAGTGCTGCCATGGTCAATGAGGTCAGATGCGGTGTTCGTCCCAGAATCTGCCACATCTTTTGACGCCATCGTTGAACCTGCCACCGTTCAGTGTGCTAAGAAAGGCATACTCGTTCCTCGTTGTTTGGTATCTGTTGTGGAAGGAGCAACCTTTCTGTGGGCACTGAACTGTTCGCCAATGCCGGTTGTGCTCCCTCAAGGATTGAAGCTTGACGTCTTCGATGATTCCACTGATGGTTCTGTAGCGGTCGTTAACGACGATGGAAACGAGAAAGGTACAGTCTCTGGCAAGCGCAGTTGCTCTTACGAGTCGTAGATCCTAGGCATGATTAGCGCCACTTTGCCGTCACACGAGCAGCAGACGTTACGCCATCTGTTGAGGCGACATGCTTTTGTGTTTGACTTTTGCCAAGAGGAGAAGCCACTACCTTTACCATTTTCTCGCGCTCACGATAGAATTGACACCAGCACTGCCCATCCGATCCGACAAAAGCCTTACCGAGTGCCGTCATCAGAACGAAAAGTTATGGCCGACCAGATTCAGGAAATGCTGAAGAAGGGTGTCATTGAAGAGCAGTGTAGCCCGTTGGCAGCACCGGTCATCTTGGTTAAGAAGAAAGATGGTGCCTGGCGTTTCTGCGTTGATTGCAGAAGACTCAACGCCGTAACCAAAAAAAAGATGTATATCCGCTGCCCAGGATTGACAATGTTATTGACTACTTACACTCGGCTTCGTACTTTTCTTCAATAGACCTACAATCAGGATATTGGCAGATACCAATGCACCCTTCAGACAAGGAGAAGACCGCATTCGTGACGCCTGATGGACTGTACCAATTCAATGTAATGCCGTTTGGGCTTTGCAACGCCCCCGCCACTTTTTAAAGGTTTATGGACTCTGTCCTTCGTGGTCTTAAATGGGAGGTGTGCTCATGCGACCTCGATGACGTCGTCATTTTTGGGCGTACCTTCGAAGAGCACAACGTTCGTTTAAGCCTTGTTTTAGACTGTGTCGGAAAGGCTGGCTTGATTTTGAACTCTAAGAATTGCCGGTTTGGTGAACGACAAGCTTTAGTCTTCAGTCACCTAGTTGACAAAGATAGTGTCAGGCCAGATCCCCGCAAAATCGAAGCAGTTGGCACATTCAAACCACCACAGACACTGAAGGAACTTCACAGCTTCTTGGGCCTATGTTCCTACTTTCGCCGCTTTGTGCCCCGATTCGCGGACGTAGTACACCCACTGACGAGCTTGTTGCGAAAAGATAGCCCATTCGAATGGACACTTGATTGTGATGCCACATTTTCTGAACTGAAACTTCCACTGACATTTGAGCCTATTCTTCGTCATTTCGATCCTTTGGCTCCTACAGAAGCGCACAGTGACGCAAGTGGAATTGGCATCGGAGGTGGGCTTGTTCAGCGCCATGATAATGCAGTGCATGTTGTTGCCTATATGAGTCGATCTCTAAGCAAGGCTGAAATGTATTATGCGGTGACAGAGCAAGAATGTTTAGCGGCTGTATTCGCCATTCAGAAGTTTCGATGTTACCTCTTCGGTCGTCCATTCACGATTGTTAAAGACCATCATTCATTATGTTGGCTTGTTATCCTCCGAGACCCTTCTGGCCGCGTCGCTCGATGGGCTTTACGCCTTCAAGAATTTGACTTCAGCATATCGTACATAAGTGGATGACGTAATTCGGACGCTGATTGCCTTTCTCGCCTACCTATGATCACGACGGAGAACAGTGCAGATAGCCTCGTTATCTATTTTGCTGTGGTCACTCACGCGTTTTCTGACACCAATATCTTCAAAAGAGAACAACTGAATGATTTATCTTTAGACTTTCGTTCGTTGACGCTCAGAATCTCAAAGGCAGTGGTCGCTTTCGCATTTGTGATGGACTGTTGTGCAAAACGAATTACTCAGAAACCGGCGCACGTTATTTACTAGTTGTACCTGAGGGTCTTCGATGCGACATTCTCCGTACTATGCACGGTGATACAACATCAGGACACCTTGGTTTCATTCGCACCCTGCATCGAGTGCAGCAGCGTTTTTACTGGCCTCGAATGCGAGTTTTTACGAAACAATACGTCTCGAGATGCGAGCACTGCCAGCGTCACAAACGACCTACCAGTGCACCACACGGCCTTCTTCAACCCGTAGAACTGCCTACTACGCCTTTCGAGCAAGTGGGCATCGACCTGTAGGGCCCGTTTCCAAGATCTTCGAACAGCAACCGCTGGATAATAGTGTGCATCGACCACGCCACCAGATACGCCGAAACCACTGCGATACCATCTTCCACAGCTGATGGTGTCGCTGCCTTTTTGTTACGCTCCGTTGTTCTTCGCCATGGTCCACCTCAAGTAATCATCAGTGACCGTGCTCGCCAATTCATTGCGGACACTGTGGAAGAATTGCTTCCACAGTTCAGACATTCGATATTCTGAATTGACAGTTCAGACATTGGACAGCAAATCATCCCCAGACGATTGGTCTTGTAGAACGTACCAATAGAACTCTTACTAACATGCTCGCTGTGTACGTCGCAACCAATCACAAAAACTGGGATGAGATCTTACCTTTTATTTTTTACGCATACAATACAGCAAAGCACGAGAACACGGACTTCACGCCCTTTTACCTGCTCTACGCTCGATCACCACGCAGCTCTCTTTATACAATCCTCCCATTTAAGCTCCATACAGATGAGTCCGTGGTTGAAACATTGTGCCTGGCTGAATAAGTCCGCCAAATTGCTCACTTGCGCACACTGGTATCACAAGATCGCTCCAAGAATCGGTACGATCAACGCCATCATGCCATTTCATTCCGCAAAGGTGAATTCGTGTGGTTGTGGACCCCCCAACGAAAACCTGGTTTATGTCAGAAGTTTTTACCGCAGTACACAGGCCCCGACGTCATTGTAGATCGCTTGACTGACTTGACGTACGTTGTGGCACGCTTGACGATACCTTCTCGTTGGTCAAATCGAAGGCAGTTAGTGCACGTGGCTCGCCTCAAGAATTTTCATCCCTCCAGTGATTTAAACTCGCCCAGCGGGCTTCGTCTGTGAACCGGGAATTGCTACGGTATGAGCCGGGCTGTAGTATGTGCTGGGTAGGTAGAAGAGAGAGACGACGTTGTCTGGTGCGGCCTGAGGACTCCATTTTTACCGCGACTGCCGAACTTCATCCTCACCCTGAAAATAAATCCACATATTCTTTATTTCAACTGTAACAATAGTATTACTTCTACTGTGATTCTCTATTTCGTCAACTTTTTTTTATCAGTTTCGCCATAGTGGATCGCAGAGTTGATAATTCTGTTTCAGTCACCTCTACGCTTTTTAACAGTGCAGGTACCTGGGACAAAGCTGTTTCGGCACTGAAAATTTTTTGTTTCATTTCTGATATTTCTGCTTTGATTTTTCTTGGCCCCTCTGTGAGCTTCAAGAGCAGCTCCTGCGTTTTAGGGCCAGGGTTTGTTTCCACTTCACTACACGCCAGTAATAACATTAAGAGCTCCGCACACTCGGCAACAAGCACATTGATTGCCTGTGGGCTCGGCAGCACTACAAGACAACGACAGTCATCTCGAATTGAGTCAAAGTAACGTTTTACACCAACCTGTGCAAACAGCAAGACAGTTTTGTCTATCCAGCAAGACATTCTTGTCTCTCCGGTGCTGCCAAGCCCACGGACGGCACAGATAGCATCCTGGCACGAAAAAAAACCGCCCCCAGGGTCTATTACGCTAGGGCTTACGCTGTCCATGGACCCTCGGCGACAATTGCCCGTTCCGTAGATCCGTAGATTTCATGAAACTTGCGCACGTCCAAACACCAAGCAACATGTTCCTTCGGAGTATTGCTACAGCGTCTAGAAATATACTGCCTAGTGTGCTGAGCGCGCGCATTCCGTACGAGAGAGGGGGCCACGCATGTGATGACTGCACTCAGATGCCACAAGCGGCCCTGCGTGTCGAGAGCACGACCTATTGTACTCCTGACCTGCCCGGCTGGCGGTCGCCCACGGAGCTGCCTGCGCCGGCTCGGACTCCGAACTTCGCCGCCTAGGAAGTGCTCAAGTTACCCCAGCTGAGCGCCAGTGGATGTATGGAATTGCATGGGTTGCCACCGGTTAGAGAAAAGTTTCATCACGCATTGAGTAAATGCGGCGGCTATCTTGAATCATTTTATTTTATGTGACATTGAGAATCTTTTTTGCGTTTTAGTTGACATTTCAGTGCATAATTTTTCAAGTAGAATCGCAAATCAGGTACAAACACATGTATCAGCGTGCAAAACAAGAAAGAATGGCGACGAAGACAGAATGTAAAAGTGCTTGCCACCAAATATTTATTTACCTCATGATACCAGATATATGTGTATACAATGGTAGATTTGTTGCTGTTGGAGTACACTCAGCTGCCTTTCATTTACTGTCTGGACAAAAAAGGGCATGGACTGTGACATATGACAGTGTCCGCGACATTCGGCACGCAGAGAAAACAACAAATACAGATAATTTTGCACATAAATACCTACGTCTCAGCATGCAAATGTAGATCACAGGTACATGTATAATCAATGAAAGATACTCTGCAACTGTTTTGAAACAAAACAGCACCTAAAATCACTTATTCAACACTTAATTCTTCACACAATGGGTGTGTTTCAAAACCTAGTTGCATAACCAGTACACGTAGTGACATGGTTTCCATATGTTCACTTTTGGCGACTTTCTTTTTTTTGCGACGCGCTATACAGTCGTA
The DNA here is from genome assembly GCF_043290135.1 of Rhipicephalus microplus. Classification (NCBI taxonomy): domain Eukaryota; kingdom Metazoa; phylum Arthropoda; class Arachnida; order Ixodida; family Ixodidae; genus Rhipicephalus; species Rhipicephalus microplus. The sequence continues at coordinate 48,813,620 of NC_134700.1, forward strand.
AGTATAGCGCGTCGTCGTTTACTTCCTTGAGGTTGTCGGTTTATTTTTTTTTTGCGCTAATATGCGTTTCAGTCGGTCATGCACCACCACCCAGCCCAGCAACTCACTCCTTTAGAGACACGTAGTCTTTTACAACACAAAAATCACATTGATCCATTTTTCACGGACCTCGGTCACTGGAAACTGATGAAAAGTCACATCAGGAGTCTTCCTTCGCCTTGATTCGTAGAAAGGCAAGCAGCACACCACCATCGTGATGGTTAATTTGCACCAAGAAACCTCACTTCGCTGGTGTACAAACTGCACCAACCTGTACGCTTTTGTCGCAGCTCGGCAGGAGCATACGGTACCAAAAAATCGTCATTATACTTTTAGGTTATTCAAAAAGAGGCTTTAATTCATTTTAATCGTACAGAGTATATGCTCGCGTAAACATTGCTGCTTTTCTCCCAGCGTCACGCAAGCAGACAAAAACAAAACGTGGTGAACTATGTTTTGGACGCCAGAAACCGGTGTGGATGGATGGATGGATGGATGGATGGATGTGGCTGTACCCTATAGATCGGGTGGTCGCTAGCGCCACCAAGCCGTCATACTTAATGAACTGAAAACTAGATTTATTTTTCTCCCTAAACACTAAGGTTGAGGATTCGTATTTGGGAGTGAAGGGTTTATTTTCACTTGTTCCTTGACTTTAGCCACCAATCATATAACCTCCTTCTAGTTCATTCTACCCACTTAAAGTCTATTTTTCCCTCACTGTCCCTAAACCCCAGTGCTTTGAAAAACTCTGCGCCATCATCCTGAACTATAGAGTGAAGCCTTTTACAAAACATTATCAAGTGTTCGGCAGTTTCTTTTTCCTCTCCACGTGCACTTAATACCGTGTCTACCCTTTCGTATTTGGCCCGATATGTTTTGGTTCGCAATACTCCCGTCCTGGTCTCAAACAGTAGAGAACTACCCCGGGTATTATCATAGATCCTTTCCTTGGCCATTTCCTGTTTAAAAGCTCGATAGATCTCTAGTGCGGACTTCTTAATCATGCCAATTCTTCACATATCGGTCAGAGCTTCCTTTACCTTCTTCTTAACCGATAATTCTTTTTGGTTTGGCCCCCTGCTGTAGTTACCAAGTTACAAGTAGTTACCAGTTAATTTTCTGGTTCGCTTAAGACACAGTAAGCACAGTAAGCAGCTCACCATAACAGGAAACATATTTCAAGAAATAGCAATAAACATTCTCTAAGCATGCGTTACACATTAAATGTCAATGGTGGTTACAAATTATTGTCAACTTCTAAGTAAGTTAGTACTGCAGACTGGAAAAGGGAGGGTTCTGTAATAGCGACGATGTTTGAGGGCAGCGCGTTCCACTCGTTAATGGATAACAGCAGAGGTGAAAATTGGTATATCTTAGTGCGTGAATATATTGGATTGACCTTATGTGCATGACCAACGCGATCAGAAACGTAGGGAGCCGGGTGAATGAATGATCGGGAAAATGACGGGTCAGTATGATATAAGCTATGGAAAAAACATAGGCGGGACAACTTTCTGCGCGTGGCAAGCAATGGAAGGTTCAGAGAACGCTTAAGACATGTTACGCTTTGGTGGCGAGAATGACAGCAGGTGATTAACCGAGCTGCTTTATTTTGTACCGATTCTAGCATATCAGATAACATTGCCGTGTGTGGATGCCAGATGGTTGACGCATACTCTAGTGAAGGCCTGATCAGAGCTTGATATGCGTGAAGTTTAGTTTTCAAGTTTGCGCATCTGAGGCGGCGTTTCAAAAGACCGAGTTTTTTTGATGATTTGCTGGTGATATATTCAATGTGATTGTTCCAGGTTAGGTCGGAACTAAAGAAAATGCCGAGGTATTTTGTGGATGAAACGGTCTCAATTACGGTGCTATTGACTATGTATCTGACGGATGATGAGGGGTTGGCTACGGAAGTAAATCTAATATGTTTGGTTTTTTCAGCGTTGGTGTGCATCTGCCACAAGTTGCACCACTCTGTGAGTTTTAACAAATCTGACTGTAGGATGCTACTGTCATTCGGTTCGGTAATCTCCTTATATATAACGCAATCATCTGCGAATAGGCGTAGAGAAGAAACAATATTTGATCCAATGTCATTGATGTAGACCAAAAATAATAATGGTCCGAGCACGGAGCCCTGGGGGACACCGGATTTTACCATGCACTTTCTGGAAATTATGTGGTTAAGTTTGACCGATTGCGACCGGTTACAGAGGAACTCTTGAATCCATTGGATTGTTTTCTGATCAAGCTGGAGGTTACGGACTTTAGTTATTAATCGGTTATGTTGGACGCGATCAAAAGCCTTTGAAAGGTCTATAAAAATAGCATCTGT